>NC_048918.1:1632277-1665593 GCF_011077185.1 Oxyura jamaicensis | reverse complement strand
CCCCCCCCCCCCCAGAGCAGCCCCGTGACCTCTGGCAGCAGGCACCGGCCTCCCTTTGCTCCCTTTGCCCCCTTTGCCCTTTTCCCCCACCCCTTTCCCCGCTTTTCCAAGCCTTATCGCAGGAGCAGAGTGCCTGGTTCGCGCCCTCCTCTAACGTTGATGCTCCCGCGCGGCTTCCTTCCCACCGCAGGAATCCTGCGGGGCCTTGTGCGTGGGGAGCCCAAATGAAAGGAGCCCGAGTAAAGGCTAAACAATGGCTTCCAGCAGGCCGCCCCAAGCGCTGCCCTCGCTGCTGCTTACGGATTCCGCCCTAGTGAGCGGCGATGGAAATCCCCCAGCCCCTTCTGTAAACGCCCCTTTATTTCTGTAAGAACTCGGTTTATTTCTGTAAGAACTCGGCACCCGCCAGCTTTTGCGCTTTGCCGGTGCGCGAAGAGGGCGGGAGGTTCGGGGTGTCTTTCCTCAGACCCGTAACGCTTTCTTAGTCACTTCCTCTGACAAATCCCACGTTTTTTTAGAGCTTTTTGGGTTGGTTTTGTCTCTGGCAAGAGGTTCGGTTGTTCTCAGGCAGGGCTCTGAGGGGTGAAGGGCGTTACTCTCTCTGGGAGGTGCGTGTTGTATTTCCCCACTGTTTTGCACATTTTCTGGTATCTCTTGAAGATAAACCTTAGCACAATTTTTGAAGAGCTTCTCCTTGATCTTTGTGTCCCAATTTCCCAATGAATAATCAACGCGTTGAGTTTTCTTCTTGCCTACTTTTGTTTTTTTATCCTGGCCCAGCTGCAGACAACCAATGCTGGCGATGTTTGCGGTTGCAAGGGCTGTTTACGTGTTCATCCCGAAGTTGTGGAACGATAGCTTCCAGTGCTGGCGTGTTTTTAATAAATAAATTACAGAATCCTCTTTAACCACGCAGCTGGAGCAGGTCCTGTCCAGCGCTGCTGCTTGATCTTGTCACTAACCTTGATTTGAGGGGAGAAGTACGCTGCTCGGAAAATGCTCTGCTCACCTTCTGAAACGAGCTGCTTCAGCCGGTGCTATTCATTAGGTCCTACCTCAGAAGCTAAAAGCTTCAATCTTCGAAAATAAGCTTAACTGCGTCGTTGTAAGACTTTCTCCATGAAATCTGAACTTGCAGCCACGTGAAACGTCCTCTTAACGTGCGGCGTTCAGTGGCGGTCGGTCGGATCGCGGGTAACTTTTCTTCTGTGGAACAGCTGATTCTAAAAGATGAGGATTGGCAAGAGTTAGGAGCTGCCTCACGGGTAAGTGAAAGTGCAAAGAATGTTCTGAAGGGGTTTAAAGCAATTCAGAATAGTTCTCAGTTCGGCAATGAGCTGCTTTGTGTTTTTATGGTCAGTCTAATCTGGCTAAAAACAAGGAAAAACACCTGAAGGTTAAAATAATTGTGCACGGTATAAAACTGGAAAATGGTCGTTTTCATCATTCAGTAATGAAAATTGCAGCTGTTTAGGTTCTGAGGAGACCAGACTAAATTGTTTCAACGAAGTAAACCCTTGGAAATACGAATTACAATTCCGTTTATGTATTTTTTTAATGGGAAGGTGAACAGAGTTCTTTGTTCTCTGAACCCTAGCCTGTTCCCCTGTCTTCTCGTCCTACCATTTTAAAAGCTTTATTTGGTATTGGTGAAGGAGTGAGCGCGTATCCTCATGTTCTCTTCTGCAGAAAGAGAGCTGGAGAAGCTTCTTGGTGCTATGAAGTTGTGAGGTACCCGTGTCTTCCTGCTGCAGTAAATTACCCCAAATCTCCCGGTGGTCTGGAGGAATCACGGAACCGGCTCTTTCAAATCTCTGTTTAGGAAGCTTCTCCTAGCCTGATCGTCTGTCCTGCGGCTGCTGCTGCGGAGCTGGGAGGCCGCTGTGGCTGTGGAGCTGTGGCCCAGCTGCCGAACGGCTCGGGGGGACGAAAAGCAAACCCGAACGCAGGGAGATCCTGAGCTCTGACGCTGGCTGTTGGGTCGCTTTGTGGCCTCCAGGGAGACGCTTATTTCATTTTCTTCTCTGTCTTTTCCATCATAAAGGAAATTGAATTTAAATTGTTTAAAATTACTTCTCGAAACCGAGAGGCAGCTTTCTGTTTGGCCTTTTTCTTATTATCAGTGTCAGGAAATACGCGTGTCAAAAAGCTCTAGTCCCTAGTGCCACACAGGGAGTTTGGTGTGCAGGCTACTGCAGCGTGGGCTGCTGCCAAAAGATAACGTTGCTGAAAGCTGTCTGGAAAGCATGGGAAATATTAATTTTATCATTGTGTGAGGTGGGAAGATCTCTGGCACTGTCAGGTGATTCCCAAAGTTCAAAAAAGCCCATTTTTTAAAAAAAAAAAATGAGCTTGTAGGCTTGTAAGTTGTTTTCTTACTCAATTTTTCTGAAGTTTAACCATAAACCTGTCAGGCAGCTGCATCTGCTGAGGTGAATTCAAGTGGTTGTTGTTGCCTGATGGCCAAAAATCCGGAACGGTTCTGCGTTTCTTGGTTTGAGGCGATCGCCCACCCCTCAGAGCTGAGCGGACGTGCTAGGTGTAGCGTTTGCAGCGGTGCTTGGGGAAGCCGGGAGCTGCGCCGTGCTCCCCTGGGGACGCTTCTGCTGCTGGTTTTCCTCCCGTGACTTCCAGGGAGCTGAAAACACCGTTCCCGCGTTGAAAGGCGCGACGGGCGTGCCGACAGCTCCGGCTTCCACCAGCCACAAGGCGGCTGCTGCCGCGCGGGGCCGGCAGCGCAGAGCACGTGTGGCTGTAACGCCCCCGGCGCTCGCGGCGCTCTCTGCGCCGGGGAGCAGGAAGGTTTCTGGAGGCTTGGTTTTTGAAGGCACCCCCTGGGTCCTGTTTGGGTGGGAGCATTGGGTTGGCTCTGGTGCAGGTGGAAGGGCCGATAGCTGGCTGAAGCGATGCTGGCGCGTGCGTTGGGGTGGTTTCATTTCCAAGCGTCGTTTCCTGTGCTCTGGGACTGGCGCTGTGCAAATGACAGCCCGGTAAGGGGGGAAGATGAGGGACTGGATACCAAACCGTGCTTCTGTTTGACCTGAAATACAAACAGATGCATTTTTTCTCAATGGCTCTGATTCCTAATGGAATTAGGCACTTGTGACTAGTAATATTTTGCTTTTAATTCTGGTCTGTGGCTTTTTTCTCTCTGCATTGTTGCAAGCACTCCATGATCAAGCTGTTCTTTGTCCTGGGAGAAACAGCTCCAGGTAGTTCTGTGATTATGACCCAGGGCTTAAAAACTAGGCTAAAAATTCAGGTTCAAGGCACTCAAACAAGAAACAGAGCAAATAGTTGCGCATTATATCTCATTTTTCCTGAAATGAAGGAAGTGATTATTAGAGCTAGGCTACGAGTCTGTCTGCTGTCGAGTGAACTGGGTATTTCACCAGGCAGCATCCTTGCAGGCTTTGCTGAGTGGGAGACGTTTTTTTCCCAGGGCTTTAAATAATTCCTCAAGCTCCCCTTGCTGCTGGAGGGAGAGCAGTGGCGGAGTTCAGCTGGTACAGGGCCACGGTCCTGATTCCTCTCCCTCTGCCCACCTGGACGTGCATTCAGCATCTTCCAGAAGATGTTCACAATTACCTGCAGTCTTCTGGCCAGACTCTTGTCGTGCGGTGAAGCCTCGCCTCGTTCTTCCTCCGCGACTGGAAAACAGTAGAATTGTTGGATGAAGACAGCCCGGGAAGTTGGTAATCCTTCTGTCTTTACACTCTCTCCAGTTTATTACTGCATTTCTTGCTCGTATCGCCTCCTTGCTGTCTTTGGAGAGCCCTGGAGTTCTGACAGCCCGCTTCAGTTCCTCTTCAGCTTGCTTCTCGAAGACTTTGCCTGGGATCGGGTTGTTTTCCTCGCTTGTCTTTCATAATTAATACCGGGGCCACGTCTTTCGTAAGTATTTTGAACGTACATCGAGAGTCAGAACTTGATGCCTCGCCCACGAGGTTTTTCATTCAAAGCCAGAAGTGCAGATCAGACTTCAACGTGACAGGACGTAACGTGAGCTCTGCTGGTTTCCATGGAAGTCCTCGGTTTGGGTAGCTGGGAGAGCAGACGCTTCTCCAAACAGCTCGTTAAGTGCTTCTGTGGGGGAGTAGCCATGGGGAGCGAGAAACTTAATTGCCTCTGTTATTTGTACACTGGTGGCATTGTCATGCGAAATTCGTTATGCCTTACCTTCAAACTGAACTCCCACTGATCTGCTAAACAAAAGTACGTGTCGGTGCCTCTGCCTTCGGTTCTTTCGGAACAAAACGTTCCTTCCCTGGTCCTGGAGGTTCTCAGCAACGATCCACGATCGGTGCTTTGATTTCTGGCTCTAGCTCTGGAGCAGCTGACCTACAGCAGCACGCACGGCAGATCCGCCGGCCTGGCAGCAGCTGCCAGGCCTTTATTCAGAAAAACGGGTGGGAGAATGAATGAATTGCACGTAATTAATTACTAAGTAATGGGGTTACAGGCTCGTAGCTCCCCCACAACACGTGGCTCTCCCAGATTCCATTAAATACTTAGAAGATTGAGTGGAAGGGGTAAGGTGCATGCAAGCAGGGAAGTACTTCTGCAGTACAGACCTGAATTCTTTGCAGATCTCCTTCAGGTGAGCACGTTGGAGGCTGGCAGCAGGAGCAGTCGTTCCTCTGCCCAGATGTGCCTTAACACGATCCTGGAGTTGCGGGCACGCCGAGGAACGGCGATGAGATGCAGCCCGGCGAGCGCGCTCCCCTTCAAGACGCGCTGTGTTGGTGCACAGATGTGAGAACGGGGGAGAGACTTGAAATCTGGGCTCTTCACCGTGCCGTACGGAGCTTCAGGTCTTTTTTTTTCTCCCTGAATGAAGACAAGGAACCCTTGACAGCACTCGAAGCAAGGTCCTGCCCTGCTCTGCAGCCATGGAAGTCGGTGGGTGGGTGGTTAGGGTGGGAGGGGTGTTACGGAGTTCTTACCCGTCTCCTACAGGGCGAGCCGGGTTGCTCATCGCTTTAAATTTCACCAGTGAGTTATGTTTAAGGGTGCAAGTTTCACGTGTGTCGCTCGACCTCCCAAAGAAGGAACGACAACTTTCAGTGCTGCCGGCGGCGTAAAAATCACTTAGGAAATCGTTGCTGGCTTCCTACAGACAGCTTCAGACCTCCCGATACCAAGGGCACAGCGATGGGAGGTGAGGAGAGGGACTAAGGAAAGCATTTTTCCTTTGCCCATACGTTGAGATTGATGGGTGAGGTAAAAGTGATTCGGACTAAGCGTATTTGCTGCCTTCCGTGAGGGCAGGGAGGGTCCGGACTGGATCCCTTTGAAGGAGGTAGAAGCACAGCGCGTGTTTCAGGTGCTTTAAGGACAAGGAAAGAGCCTGCTTTTGAAGAAGTCACTGGCCTTGAATAGGAGAACCGAGCACCTCCCCAGGCCTTTTGGTACATAACTGTGGAGGAAACAAGTTCCGAGCTGTGACAGCGGAGCTGCAGAGGCAGTGCTGGTGCCGAGCAGTACGAACCGTGCTGCTTTTCCCTTTTTTTCCCCTTTTTTCTGTGCTCACCCACGTGACGCGCTCTCCCACTTTGGCTATTTGAGCCTGTTTTGGAGGAAACCTGCAAAAATAACTTTTTGAATTTTTTTTTGCTCCACTGTTTTGGAGCAAAACGGTGTCTGCAGAGGAGACCCCGCATGTTGCTAGCGCCTCTTCCAGCATGAGGAGCTTTGGCAGCTCTTAACGCAGCGAGCTTTTCAGGTTCGGGGTCAGCTGAATCCAACCCCTTAAAGCTCTCGGTGTCGAACTGCAGAGGCAGCCTCTGAGCGCCTTCTGCTCACAACCATCCCTAGCAGAGTCTCTAAATTATTACTTGCTAGTGTCGCGTTGCTGCTGACCTCCTTCCCCATGGCTGACACAAACGAGCAGGCCGAACAGCCCCGGGAGGTGGCCGGGAGATCTCCCACATTGTCCGAGGAAGATGAGAGGCGACCGCAGAATGCTCGCTTCTCTTTGCTTTTTAAGATCTGCTGAAGGTTTGACTCTGCCTTCAACTTTTTTTTGCTGCTTTTAACCGTGACGGATACGTTTTTCTTGTAGCTCTGGATGGGAGAGGCTTGGAATTACTTCAGAAAAGGCAGGTTTTTTTTCCTTTGAACGCCCTTGCTCTCCCGTTTGATCGTACCGGCACCTCTGTATCAAAGGGGCTGGGCTGCCGGCAATTCCCAGCAGCTTCATCCCGGCTTTGAATCCGCTGAGCCACTGCATAGGCAAATAAAACCGGCTCGTGCAGGGAGATGAAACGAAGGATCCGAGCGAACCCCTCCGTTTCATTAGAGGGAAGATCGACGCAGGTAAACATCAAGAGGAGGAGACAAAACCTCTTTACGCCCGGCCCCCCAACGCACCAAATGTGCAGGAGGGACCGGCTGCGAGCACCCCCCCAGCCGTGCTGCGAGGCCCTTCACCTGCAATGCAGTGCTGGGCATCTGCAGCTAGGTGGTGGAGGCAGAGCCCTCGCCTCCCTCGCACAAAGCTCCTCCGCTGCGCTCGGGGAGAAGCGGCCCCTCTGCCCGCCCTCCATGTCCCCTCTCCTCCCCGGCGGCGTGGCCCCTGAGCTTTGATGGCTCTTTCCAAAACGATTGGGCTGGCTCCGGGAATATCTTTATCGATGGGAGGCCGCGCTTCGTGCAGGTAGGTTCCCCTCTTCGTTGTTGTTTTTTTTTTTTTTTTGTCTCGTGACTTGCAGTTCTTCGGGCAGTCCTGGGGGAATTAAGGACTTTTTTTTTGGGGGGGGGGGGGGTGGTCCCTAGGTACAGGCTCGTGTGAATTCCATAAAAGAGCCGGCATTTTGCCCTGGCGTTGCTGTTCCATCTCCTCCGGTAAAATACTGCCTCGTAGTCGTGGGGAAAAACGGCAAATCCAGTGAATTCTGATGAATCAGTGCATGGGGGGAGCAGAAGGAAAAGGCGATCAAAGTGTTTTCAGGTAGAACAGGGGTGGGTTTTAAAACGTACCCTAAACCACTAGATTTTTTTTTAATGTAAACCATTAACCAGCCTTTCCCAAAGGCTTTTTATCTGTTTGTTTTGCAATAGTGCTGAAACCGCTGTCGCCTTTACGTGCCCGGTAGGGATTTTTTGCTGCCCTTAGCAGCCTTTTGTGCCTGTCGGAGAGCCGCCTGTGCGAGGGATGCAGGCAGCTGAGGGCTGGGGGTTCGTGCATCGGCTTTTCTTTGGTGTTAACGCTGATCTGCACTGATGGAGGCTCCTTGGATCCCTGTCTGCAGTTGGTGTGGCCACCGGGGGAAGGAGGTGGGGGGATGATACCTGGTGAATTTGCACAGGAAGGCAACAAACGAGAGGGTCTGGGGGTGATTTCATAAAGCAGACAGCCCTGTAGGAAGGGATGTGACCTGAATACAGCTCTGCCTCGTATATTATAACCTATTACACCAACCAGTGCTCCACAGGACTCACCCCGGCTCCCTGGGACAGGCTGAGCTGGGGCTGCAGGCGGTGTCGTGCGCGGGGCTGTCGGCGGCGTGCCTCGCCAGCCCCGTCTGCGAGGGTGCAGAAAGCTCCCGAGTGGCTGCGTTCGAGTGCTTCCAGCAACTTCTTCCCTCATGCATGAAATTCCCCTGATTGAGAAGCACCGGGGCCGCGGGACAGCGTGATGGTGCTGTCCACATCGCTGGTTTGGAAGATGAATCTGCTTTTGAGCCCATCCTGATGTGCCGCGTCTTGCACGGCTACAAAAATCTGGAAGCAGCACTGGGAGAATTACTCCTTGCTACTTGTGCCACGGGTGTGGCTGCTGGGCTTCGATCCTCCTTAAATTCTCTAGCCAGTTCCTTGCTCTGGGTCTCCTTGCCCTATTTGTAGGGTCTGATAGATCTTAGCATCCAGTCTCCCCTTCAGCCGTTCTGTCCACAGCCCTTTCTCACCTCCCTGCTCTAATCTGGGGGCGGTGTGACTGCACCTCGCTTGTCCCCGTAGGAATGCAGCACTTCCAAAGTAGATTTCTGGCCTCCAGGACTTTTTTTTCCAGTTTTTCTTACCCCCCAGTTCCCAATTTTGTGGCTCACAGGGGGAAGAAAGATCTGCTTACAAGCCACCTTGGGGCTGGATCGAGCTCTGGGGTAGCTGATAAATGTTGCTGATAAATGCTGATAATGCTGATAAATAAGCTGATAAACGCTGCCTGACAGCAGCAGCGGGTCTGTCCGGCGGTCCTGTGTCGCTCAGGACCGTGACCCTGCGTTGCTCGTCCCTTCCTGAATTCCCAAACCAGGGCTCGGTGGCTCTGTCAGCAGACCAAAAGGAAACGCTGGGCGGTGTGGTTGTGGCGGGGTTGTGGTGCTTCGATGCAACGAACTTGAGTCCCTTACTGTAAACGGCTGCAAATTTCATCACGATCGGATGGAGAAGGGTGATTTCTTCCAGGTACGGCAGATGCCCGTAGATCTGTTTCCCCAGTTAACCCTCGGAGCAAAATGAGTTGCGTTTGAAGTAGGGTGGTGGGAAGCCTCAGTTACATCTGCTGCTTCCCTGGAACAATAGCTTCAGGACGGGAAGCTTCCACTAATTCACAGTGACAAGCTCATTGTGAGGAATGTTATCTCGTGCTTGTACGTCACTGCTGTAAAGAAATAAACGGTGGCACCCACCTCTTTGGACAACTCCAGCTTTTTTTAGTGCCGTACTTCTAGGAAAAGGCAGCTTGGTGTTGGTACGCAACGCTTGGCCGTTAAATCTTGCCGATCCAAATGGGCTGCAGGCATTGTCTTCGTTACAAACGCTTGCTTTCTACAAAAGGATATTGAAAATTAAACGTCGCAGAGAACTGGCCGTTCCCTGCAAGGCTCTGTAAAGTAAACACCTTCTGTATTTCAGTATTGCCGTGTTATAAACGTGTCATAAACCGTCGGGCTGCCTGGGAGCCGCGTGCTGTCGAGAAGAAGGAATCGGGGCACGGCAGGGATGGGAGCGGGTTTTAGCTCGGGGATCTCAGTGCCCAGGTACGAGGGCACTGCCGTGGCCCTTGCCAGCGGGATCTTGGTGTGCAGGAACGCGGCGGCGCCCTTGCTGTAAAGTTAAGACACAAAATGAATGGCTTTATTTATGAATGGAGGAGCAGAAGGAAAAAAATACCCCCTTGGTGCTTGATATCAGTCCCTTTCCAGTCTCAGGCTCTCAGGAGGATTTGCAGGACACCTCTGTGCTCCTGCTCTGCACAGTTCAGAGCTGCGGCAAACCTTTAGCGAGGAGACGAGCTCTGAGCGAGCCTCCGCGTGAGGACTGGAGGAATCAAGGGCAACGTTCGTGATTTTGGAGTTCTGAAGTGTTCGAAAAAGGATTGCTAAATGGTCGTTTCACGTCTCGATGAGGGCAAAGGGTACAAGCCCTAAAACAAGAGTTAATTCTTAGTCCTCTGGAAAAAAAAATTAAATAGATGTTGGTCTTGAAAACAGCATCCACCAGCACGTAAATCCTCAGGTTTGGTGAGACGGCATCTCAAAACCTTAACTAAAATCCTCACTGACTGAAGGGCCGAGAAGGAGATGAGAGACCTCCGTTTTGATGGAGTCACCAAGGTTATAGCTCACCCTTTTGTCTGGACTTTCTCATTCTACTAGAAAAGTGAATCCAGGACCATAAACTGCATTTCTCACTGGTGTCTGAAAAGCTGTTCGTATCTACTAGGATTAAAAGCACGAAAGTGCAAACCAGTTTATCTGAAGGCTGAGGAGTGCACCTCCTCTGTTATCAGCAATCCCTTCTATAAAACGTAAGCTACTGAACTGCAGCATAACGTGCGTGGGACTTAACTCTTCTCTTTCAGACCCGACACTCAGCACCGGGGCCCTGCTGCTCACTCCGAGAATGATCTTCCAGAGCAGGAGGAGGAAATCCTGGGATCAGACGACGATGAGCAAGAGGATCCAAATGATTACTGTAAAGGTGAGAACTCACCTGTCTGAGGTGTAGGTTTTTCAGCGTAATGGAGGCGTTCCTCAGTTTTCCTGCCTGCTGTTGGGAGTGAAAATAAGATCCTCTCTAATTACCTGAAGTGGTTTTTGAAATTGCACGGAGATAATCCCGTCTCTCAAGCTAACCTGAAACAGAAACGTTCTCTAAGGTAGCCTCTATCAGTCAAGGTTTGAGTTGGAGAGTTGTTTTCAATGCACGTTTACTGCTTTTAGCTTCTTCTCTGTGCCAGGAGACTTTCAAAATCAGCAAAAGCAGACAGTCATTTTTCTGATGGGAGGGGAGGGGGGAAGGATGAATGCCATGTTCAACTGACCTTCATATTATTCACTCTTTCCTTTTAAAAAGTCATCTTTGTAACCATGCTTCAGATAGTTTTGTGTTTGCAAACACAGAGCAAATGGAAAGATCACGGTGTGGAAGTCAATACCAAAAGGGTCAGGCTTATTCTTTTTAACATAGCAAATTCTTTAAGTAGCCGGAATGCCGATCACGCTGATACTCCAAGCATTCAGAAGCTGCATTTTCCAGGGGTTGTTAGCCCTGTGAACTTCAGGTGCTTTCACCGAAGACAATTTTTTGCGATGCTGCAGCAATGATCTACGTTGAAAAGGGAGGAAAAGTCAGTTGTTCTAGCTCAGTTACGTTAAAAAGATACTTTTCAATCAAATAAAGAGCTCTTCACTGCTCTTCCTCTAATATATTGCATATTTGTTTGGGCAAAATCCAATTAGAGAACCATTTGCATTTGTTTATATGATTAAATATTTAAGCACATCAAATAAGTCTGTCTGGAGTTGTGATGCCTGTTCCCCATACCTGTTCTTCAGCACTTGCGTGCTCTCTTGCTAAATCAGCTTCCCACCGTTTTTTCTAGGTGGTTATCACCTTGTGAAAATCGGGGATCTCTTCAACGGGCGATACCACGTGATTCGGAAGCTGGGATGGGGCCACTTCTCCACTGTCTGGCTGGCCTGGGACATCCAGTAAGTCTTTCTGTCTTAGCCAGCGTTACTGGCAGGAAGCCCCAGGGTTGCACAAACGTGCATCTGTTTGTATTGAGATAAAAACAAAACGTGCCTGGTTATATCCTGATACAGAAGTTTCTTTTTGATACCGTTCCTTGTTGATTTTCGTTTTGTGAGACGTGACTAGCATGGGTGCTTTATAAAAAGAAGCCCAAGTTTTCGCAAGAGCGCTTAAACCTTGTTTTTCCATGAATTTGTAAATAATTCTCTTGCATACGAGGGCTACTCACTGTGATCCTGGAGATTAACGTGTGTGTATGAGTGCTAACAGTCCCCAATTTATTTACCGCGTGTGCATAGAGGGAAGAGATTTGTGGCAATGAAAGTGGTGAAGAGTGCAGAGCACTACACAGAGACAGCGCTGGATGAAATCAAGTTGCTAAAATCGGTGAGTGCCTGAGAGCAAGGCTCAATTTAATTTGCTTTTGGAAGTTCAGATTAGTCAGATGCTTGATCTTCCCGGATTACATGGCAGTAAATATCTGGGGTAAGAACCTCACGCTATTGCAGTAGATCTGCTCTTCAGAATGTGTTCTTGGCTAGTAATTACCTTAAGGCACGCAAAACTAACCCTCTTTTTCTCTGCAGGTCCGCAACAGTGATCCAAACGATCCCAATAAAGAGAGGGTTGTTCAGTTACTAGATGACTTCAAGATTTCAGGAGTTAATGGCTCTCGTATCCTTTTTTCAGAAGAAAGGCGTAGAGGTGGGAGTTCCCTGGGTAGCCATCGCATCAGGGGCTGGGAAATATTGCCTCGGCATCCCTGTCGCTGCCCGAGGAATCCTACTGGGAAATCAGTGCCCTTTGTGAGCCTTAGAGCTGCCTGCAGAGCTCGAAGCTGGAATGACCGCTGAGCCTGACGTAATAGGTGTAAGTCACAGACACGGTGCTGCTTAGTCATGCTTTAACCTAAGAGCTGCTGGCGTGGCCACATCTCAGTTCTGCATCAGGACCGAGGTAATGTCCAAGGTACCTTTTGCGGCAAGAGTGCCCGTCTGTCCCAACCCTTTAGTTTTGCAGGCAGCCTCCTAATAACTCCTTGTTTGAGTAAAGCATTACAAATGCCAGGGTCAGTAATTAAAAATAGCAAGCACATATGCGGTCTGTAACTTGATAAGGTGGTTTTCTAGCTAGGGTAGCATCTTACCTCGGCCTTTACCAGCGATGTTAAGAGGTATAAAGTGTATTGCTTTGAAAAATCTCCTGCGAGTCTGTGAATAACCTTCTAATAGGCACTTATCTGTGGAAAGTTGTAATAATACATCCTTAAAATTTGCAAGTTGGCCTTTTTTTTTTTTTTTTTTGCATCTTTCTGCTTTGCAGCGTCATGAACGTTAATTCAGTGAGAACTACCAGGCTGCTCGAGAGGACCAGGCTGCAGGTTATAAACTTTCTAAAGCTCTTCAAAAATAAGTAGCCCCGTAACATATTTCCTCATTTTTTTTCCAGAACCTAGCACTGAGGAAAAGCTGACTTGATGTATTTCTCTCACTTGTGAAACACATGCATGCTGCCTGCAAGTGTACAAGAAAATTAGTACAATAAAATCCTACAAGTGTGGCCTTTAAAGCAAAGGCACGACACCGAATGTGCTGGTAGTGACTGTAACTGTTTGAGATATTACAGACAAATAATGTAAATATTATTGGAGTCCAGGCTTGTAAAAAGTTTGTCTTGCTGGTAAAGAGGCAGGGTGGAGGAAGTAATTTAATTGTTCTGAGGATGACTTATGAAATGGAAATTTGAGTATATTTTCAGGTACTGCTGGTACAGAGAGATCCGGCATTGAGTTTTGCCCGGGGCAAGAGTTTAAACAGTTCCAAAGCTTACATTGTTGGCTTGAAGCTGCTTCAATGCTAGCAGGAAATACTAATGCATGGCTGCTTGTGTCGCTGGCTTCCACCCAAAGCAGGAGATTGCTACTGCTGCGTTAGGACCATTGTTGTAACCAGCTCCGTCCTTCTGTATTTTAGGTTTTGGGTAAAGCACTGGTGCATTTAATGGGATGGTGCTGGAGAAGTGCAGCTGCTCTGAGCTGTGTCAGAAGGATGAGAGTTCACTAATGTAGAAACAGTTGATTGGTGTGGACTTATTTTGATCCTTAGTCCTGGGAATTGAGGGCTCCTTGGGTCAGGATGGCCATCTTTTTCCTTGACTTAGTTCCAGATATCTGTATGGTGTTTGAAGTTCTAGGACATCATCTACTGAAGTGGATCATCAAGTCAAATTACCAGGGGCTTCCACTCCCTTGTGTCAAAAAGATCATTAAGCAGGTACGTTCTGGTTCTGACTGCGCTGTTCCCCTTGACCCACTGAGAACTCTTTCATGGTGGTGTAAAAAAATTCAGAAGAAAACAAAAGTTAAAAATCAGGGGCATACCTCACATGCAACAAAGTCAATCTTGGGTTATTTCATTTCTCTACTACAAAAAAACCTGCTCCAGATACATATTTTTGGTCACTTAAACCCTGACGGGAGGCCAGCTTTGCTTTTACCCTCTTCTTACCCTCACAAGTGCAAGTAATTCTTTTCTTAAATTGTCACAGTAAGTGCAGTGCTTAACGATGGGAAAAGCAAGAGAAACCTGTTCTTCCTACTGGCTGGTTGCCTAAGAAGAAACATCTTTCTATGTGTGAGGTAGAGGGGAGGAGGAAAGTATGATTTTATTGCGGAGTATTAAAATCTGATTTTCAACTGCAGTAGTTTAAGTTATGAGGCACTATTTTAAATGAAATTCATACTTAAAAATCTTTATTCAGGTCTGCGTTTTCTGGAATTCTAATAACCACTGGTCACATTAAAACTAATGTGGAGCGTTCTGAAACAAAAACCTCCTTGAGGTTTGTTAGCAATTGTGTGCAGCTGCTGAACTCTGATTTTGCAAATTCACTCAGCTTTCGGTTTTAGAGTTCCTTGCCTTTTCTAATAGTTGATTTTCCTTCTCTCTCGTCTGCAGGTTCTTCAGGGGCTGGATTACTTGCACACGAAGTGTAGGATCATTCACACAGATATTAAACCTGAAAACATTCTTCTGTGTGTGAATGACCAGTATATCCGCAGGCTGGCTGCAGAAGCGACAGAGTGGCAGAGATCTGGCGCTCCCCCACCATCTGGCTCTGCAGGTGCTTTTTTCAAGAAAGTTGGTGCTATTCTCCCAACCCTCCTCACCCCTAAATCATAACTGATTTCAGTAGGGAAAACTTCCAAATTCAGTAGAGTGGAACGATAATGCAAGTGTTACTTGCAAAAACCAAATGTAAGTTGTGAAGTTAGTCATTTTACCTCGAAGATGCTCAGGAAGGCAGTCATTAATGTAAGAAAAAACGGAGGGAGGATATGTTCATGCTGACAGCTGCTTTTAATGCAGGTATTTTTAAAATCTATCTGGCATAGATAAAGTGGTAGGACAGTGAGTCTTGTACAGAACGCACTGCATAAAAGCTAACGCAGTCAAAATACCGCTAGAGGAAAAAATGTAGTAAGGTGGTTCTTGCATTTTCTACAAAAGTTTCTCTCCTTTCATTGCATGACGCTGGAAAAATGCGTTTGGGGAAGTTCTCAACAAGGTGATTTACATGTTAGAGCTGTCAGTTCGCTGAAGTCAGAAACCTTTTAATAGAAACAGCTTCCTTGACATGCTGACATCCCTAAAGAGCTGAGGGCAAAACTTCAATTGTTACTCTTGAGAATATCCATCTGTACCTGTGGGTACTTCTCAAAAATTACTGCAGTGCAGATTGGAAGGCTCTGTTGGTCTTAATTTTAGAACATCAGCATTTAGCTGAGCCTGTTACAACATAGCTTAGCTGGCTTAGGTTAGGAAAACTCCCTTAGATTTGGTATTTTAATGTTTTGGTTTGCATTTTCTTTTCGGTAAGATGCATCATACGTGTAGCAAATGAAGCTGCATGACAGGAAGTGTAAGTCTTTGGTATCAGTCCAGCAAGTCTGCAATCTGTGATTTTAATAATGCGCTTACTCATTTAATGTCTTCTCCGTTTTTTAATTCTCGCTGTACTACAGAGAGAAATGAACATCTAAAATACCATTTGCTGATTGATACCTTTAAAGTGTTGTTACCAGGTCACGTAGGACAAAGCTTACCTTCAGATAAGAATCCAGTTGCAGTCTGTGAACATAAACATACTGATTTACTGCTCTTGCTTTCCCTTTCAGTGAGCACTGCACCACAGCCAAAACCAGTAAGTGTAACAGCTTTCATGTGTAAGTATCTGTCAGCTTGTAAGTAGCACCCGCATTGTCTCATGATCCAGTCGGCATTAAGGAAAATCAACCTTATAATAAGATCAGAAGGAAAGGCGTGATTTGTGTGTGTTGTAGACAAAAGCACCAGGTTCAGTGCTGTCTTGGAAATGTAGGTAGGTCTGTCTCAAATATATCACCATCAAATAAATCTCTTTTGGTGGTTTTGAGGTCCGTTGTGAAGGTGACTGTGGAGTCTGGGATCCCTCATTTGGAGAATACTGTCAGGATATAAATGCAGTGAGAAGAACAAAAGACAACTGCTCCAAAAAACTTAATACTTGCTTTGTGTCTGGGAGGAGAACTGTCTCCAGAGTTCTCATTCCAGACTGCTTTCTCAGATCTATAATAAAGTAAAACTTGGCTTACCTTAGATTTACTGAAATATGAGATACTAAGTCAAATTTCCATGCTTGCTTCTGTGTAGGCTGACAAAATGTCAAAGAATAAGAAAAAGAAGTTGAAAAAGAAGCAGAAACGTCAGGCTGAGCTGTTAGAGAAGCGAATGCAAGAGATAGAGGAAATGGAGAAGGAAGCAAGCCCTGGGCAGACACGTCCTGAAGAGGAGGAGGAAGCTCAGAGCCCTCTAGAAATGCTCATAAAAGTTAGCCCACCAGATGAAGATGTTGGCAAAAAGACAGGTATGGACCTCAAGTACTGCTGGAGCAGCACAGTGGTGTTCTTTCACCCAGTGGCATGAGTAGAGTGGGCATCCTTTTAGGAGAGGTGGCTGTTACCATTTAACATGTTTGCATTGCACTCTACTCATGTAAAGAAGCTGGAAAAATTACGAATTAAATGAATGATTGCGTACAGTTATATTTTGAGATCCCTGTATTTCTGAGGCCTTCTTGAACAGCTTCAGCTATTACTTTGTTTAGACGTGCTCTTTCTTCTCCTTTTCCACTCTTGCAGCTGAAGTCATTGTGCACGAGCAGTCTATTCATATGGAAGGCAGCATGGAAAAATGCGTAACAGAAATCAATTGCAATGGAGTGATACAAATGACGGACTTCCCAGACTCTGGCAACCAAGGGTCTGTGCGACTTGAGGATGACCTTCATAATGCCAATGACTGTGGCGATCACCCTCACGCCCAGAAGAAGGAGAACTTCCGTAGTTGTAATTACAGTCAGCGAAACGGTGACATAGAGAACAGGCCTCAAGCAACAATGTCGGACTCGTTCGTGCCCTTAGTTTCAGAGGATTCCATGGTGTGTCAGCCTACGCCCAGCGAGCAGCAATCATTCAACGAGCAGGAGATCAGCCATTTGCAAGAAAGCATCCGGACGGAGATCCCTTCGGAGGACGAGAATGAGAATAATAGCCCATCGGATAACAAAGGTACAAGAGGAGCTGTGTGAGGAAGGGCTCCTTTCTCCTCGACGTGGGGGAGCTGTATTACAACACTTGATCAGATTATTAATAGAAAGCTCCGTTTTGGAGGCTGAAGTGATCAGAACCACCTGTTTGAAACCTTTTCCTGCCAGGGTAGTTTACCTGACAGTCCTACCCCGAGGCATTCTGCTGTTTGTACCTCCCAGTTGTAGCTGTACCTTCATTTTGACTATCAAAGTTAGAAGCTTAAATCTACCAATTGAAGCTTAAATCTACGAATTGTCGCTGGTGGTTACGTTATAGGATAAGGAGTTAAGTGTGTCCTGATTGTTCTGTTCATGCCGTGGAGCAAAAGCAAACTGCTCTGGGTTACTTGAGATGAGTAAATGGTTTCCCAGAACTGGAAATGCAAGACTGGAACAGTTTATACAGCGTAGGGGAAAAAGAACATTTCAATAATTCTGTTTGAATATGATTTGTCTGGGGGCGTGTGTGGGAGCTGCAAAGCTTGTGGGATTAGAAGATACGATACCCGGTAATGTACTGCAGTTAAAAACAAACAACCTGGAACGTGTTTAAAAACCTGAATCAATTGATAGATCTGTTTTTTTTTTAATCCTCGAGTCAGGGTCAGATCAAGTATATCTGCTTGGAGGAGGAGGCAGAAGCTCACATTCGTAATTCTCTTTTAAATTTTTCTGTAGCGTTTTCTTGGCAGAGTGCTGCCAGGGAATTGTGTGAAAAAGCAGCAAGTGAAACTTAGACTTTGAAATCGGGACAGTGTTTAGTTGGATGCCCCTGCTAGATAACTAGGTGTGTTTGCAACTCTCTCCCAAATCACTTTTTGAGAGCTACAGCTGGATGTAATTTAGTGACTTAAGATTTTTGCTCTCCACCGCGTCCATTGAGGTTTTTCCCAATATATACTTCAGCTCTTATAACTGTCTGTGCTGCTGCAGCGACTGATGGCTGTGTCAAGAAGATGCTATTATCTGTGGACTCCCGTCTTTCAAGGATTTAGGAAGACTTCTTAAGAGTTGAGAGGCTTGTTTAACTTCTGGCAGTGCCCTTACTTAAAAAGCCTGTCTTGATATAGACAACCTTTAGGTCTGTGCTGGACATCAGGCACTCCTGCATATGCTTTCTTGCCCTTCTGCTTAATGGTGGTGACTTCTGTTCACAGATTGAGGTTGACTTTTATACCGCAGGCTTTGGGGAGGGAAAAGTTCAGATCTGAAAGCAAAATCTCTCCTGAGTGGGATAGGGCTGTAGGATTTGGATGACAGATGGTGGTACCGTCCGTGCAGCTTTAATCAGCTGTTGTACATGTTGCCTCTAGGAAAATCGACTGCTGGGAATTTCCTTCTTAATCCTCTTGAGCCCAAGAATGCAGATAAGCTTAAAGTGAAGATAGCCGACCTAGGAAATGCCTGCTGGGTGGTAAGTTTAAAATCTTTTTACATTGACGGTTTAAACCCGCTAATTCATTTGCGGTATGCTGAGATTGAAAAGAATCCATAAAATAGATCCTATTTTATGCCCGCTTGTGAGAGCTGTGATAATTCAAAGCCATTGGGGGGGGAGAAAGAAGCGAGGAGCAGGGATACAAAGAAAGAAGCTGTCCTGTAATGTCAGACCTCAGCCTGTGTTTTGGGTGCCTCTGGTCATTAGATTACTTCTTAATAGGCCTTTGAACTGTGTCGCATATAATATGTAGAAATCTGCATACGTGAAACCTCTGAGGGAGTCTGTAGCTCCTCTGGAGGAAGTTGAAAAGAGTTGCTCTGCGCCTAGCTGTGTAGTTTATTAGCTTGTCAAACCATCTCCCTGGATTTGCAAGCACATGAAGGAGACTCATCAACGGTTTTATTCTTTGATGATTGTCCTGTGCTGCTCCTAAGTGCTCCACATTTCAAATGGGAGAAATGTCCATTTTATATGGCCTTTAAAGTGGCAAAATAATTGAGATCTTACAGGAAAGGAAAGCTTCAAACTCAGGTCGATGGCAGGCTTGCAGCATCTGGCAAGGCTGCTGTCCCTGCGTTGCTTTACCTGCCTTCATGTCACCGAATGACGGCCTCTCTGTCATGATCTGATAGGAGAGGGTGCAGACCCCGAAACTGTCCTCCCTATTCTGCCTCTTTGGTTTGCTTTCTCCTAAATTGCCCGACTTTTACTTCAGGAGGGTCTCATGTAGACCGTTTAAACCATGCCTGTAGGAATATATGGAAATATTTAAGAGATGTAAAATTCAGATGAAGTGTGGTGGGAACGAGCTTTGATCTGCTCCGGCCTTCCAGGTTATTTTTTTCCTTTAAACCGTCTCCAACTGTGCAGTAAAACGTTTGTTCTGTTTAGCACAAGCACTTCACTGAAGACATCCAGACAAGACAGTACCGATCCCTGGAGGTGTTGATAGGATCGGGGTACAACACCCCTGCTGACATCTGGAGCACAGCGTGTATGGTGAGTGGTGTCAGCCGGGGGATTTCAGCCCCCTGCTCTGGAGGATTTGGGGAAAAACTCGTGTGCTGTGCGCTCTGAACGCTGAATCACTAGCCAAGTCTGGGGGAAAAAAAGGAAAAAAGCTGCTAATAACAACAACAACAACAAAAAACCACCCATCAGTCTTTCAGCCAACATCCAGGCTTGCGAAGTACCATGGTTCCGTACCAGAATTGGGTTATTTTTTTCTGCTACATGTAGCTTTTCCCTTGAAAGGCAGGGTTTTGCTGTACAATACCAGCAGATTTCAAATACAGCTACACTTGAATGTCATTCTTTGGAAAAACGAGGCAACTGTGTAATTCTGAAGACAGTCTTCATATAGAGAGCCTGTTTTGCTGCATCCAGCCTTGTTTCACGGGTGTCTTTAGTATCATCTTGTATTTTAATCTCTGCATGTTTGGAGGCATAATCTGAGTAATGCTGAGACAAGGCTGAAGCTGTTCCTGTGATAGCTGGCAAACGTAGTGATTTTAAAAAAAATAGTTACTGCGAGTGCCTCTTTGGTGTCTCCATTCTGTGCTTTCTACAAATTACAGCTTGGTTTGTATATTTTAAGCTCGGAAAATACTGAGCGAAGTCCTTTTCGCTGTCTTGGAAAATACTGTGATTTTGATGGATGTGGTAAACGTGGAATGCAGTTAGGGGCATGTTGTCTCTGCAGGATGCGGGGCCAAAATACTACGGTGGTTACTCTGAGTGCCTAGTTCAGTAGTTTTTCTACAGCAGTCCTTACAGAAAACTAAGAATGCAGAAGGTCAGAGGTACTGTTAAGTGAATACCTAAAGGATAAATGTGTCACGGAATTTAGGAGCGGTAAGTGGAAATGAACGCCAGGTTTTTTCCTTGTTTCAAACATGTTTTTCACATCTCTAGATGAATGTTCAGAGATGAACAGTCTGAAAGATGCCTTTCTAACATAGGAAGCTTTGGGGAGGGAAAGCTTTGTAAAAATATCCGTGGAGTTTGGGCATGGCTTTGCAGAATGCTCTGGGGGCAAAAGAGAAGCTAAGCGTGGGAAAATCCTTGGTTTTGTACAGTTTCACTTACTGTAGTATGGTGCGATCCAAAATTTATCATAGATGTGCCTATGATGTTTTTTAATGCAGTTATTAAAATGCTCCGAAGTAATTGCTCATTTTAAGACGGAATGCTAGAATTTCCCAGCTTATTCTTTTGACCGCTGTGCTTCTGGCCAGCATGCTTCTGGCAGAGACGCGCAGAACCAACCCGCAGTGCTTCAAGTGTGTGAAGTGCATTAAAGTGATATAAAGTGATACAACGTGCTCGTTTCTGTTTTAGGCCTTTGAATTAGCAACAGGAGACTATCTGTTTGAGCCTCATTCTGGAGAAGATTACTCCAGGGATGAAGGTACGTTTGGCTGAGTCTCTTTTTTAAAATGGGGCATGAAAGGCAATGGATCCTCCTTCAGAAAGAGCCTGCTCTTGTGAGATAGCAACATAAAGCCCCACTGCAAAAAGGTTATTTACCCAAATTACTGACGGTAAGGGACAGCTGTGCTCGACTCTTTGCAGTTCTTGTTCTGGTGTTTCCTGTTCCTTTAACCACCTTCTCAAACTGATCATCCCTGCAAACTTTCTCCACCATACCTCTTGACTTCTTGGCCTTGCGTGTTGTAACCTGGTTTCAGGTGCACCCCAAAGGTTTCTGAAGGAGGTAGTGTCTTTGTCTTTCCCGTTCCAGGGAAGGAAACGGGGGTATATATTGAGATGTCTTGTGTGGATGTCATATTGTCTTCTCTTTTGAAAAAACGCAGATCACATTGCTTTGATCATAGAACTTCTGGGGAAAATACCTCGCAAGCTCATTTTAGCAGGAAAATACTCCAAGGAATTTTTCACCAAAAAAGGTAAAAGGAAATGAAGCAAATGTCACTTACCCCTTGCCCCACAACTCAAATACACAAGAATGCCTTGCTGAAAAAATTAAAGCCTTTGTTTCATGAAAGGCTTTCTCTGTAAAACTGCAGCTAAATACAAGGCATTCTCGCCTAACTGCTATAAAAATATATCTTTTATATAAAATATTTATATAAAATATATACTCATCTTTAAAGTCTTCACTAGACAGCTTTGTTCCAGTATAATTTCTTATGTAGTGCCTTGAGTCCTGAGCTATGTTGCTAAGGACACGTTTTACCTTGTTGCTCATCTTAAAGCCCTATGTGGCCCGTAAGAAATGCTTGGCTTAGTTAATACTGTTTGTAAAATAATAAATGATAATAATAATAAAATCAACTTCTATTAATAGTGCTTAGCTTCTTCCAGCAGTGCTGTCTGTGTAGCATGTATTCCAGTCAGTGGCACAATGTTTCTGTCATGTCAAGCTGTATAATTGGTGATTTAATACAGTTAAATAATACTTGCTGATACAGGATCAGAAAGAGCAGGAGGGAAAAAAAAGTACATGTATCAAACAATTCTCAAAAGAAGAGAGCAAAGTGGTTTTAGTATCGTTTTTCTTTCTTCAGCATGCCCCACAGTTGTATCTTCTCCATGCTCAACTAATCGGAGGGGTTTGGGGATCCAGTCTGTGCTGCTAGCTGCTTGGCGTGTTGTGCCAGTCATGGTTGTAGCGTGGCTGAAGTGAAACCTGTTTGTCTTGGCTTTCAGGTGACCTGAAGCACATCACCAAACTGAAGCCCTGGGGCCTTTTTGAAGTCTTGGTGGAAAAATACGAGTGGTCCCAAGAGGAGGCAGCTGCCTTCACAGACTTCTTACTACCAATGCTGGAGCTGATCCCAGAGAAAAGAGCGACGGCAGCAGAGTGTCTCAGGCACCCCTGGCTTAACTCATAGAGGCTTCGACCCAATGCCACGGCACTACACTCCAGTTTACAGCATCGCATACACACACCCAGCTGCCCCTTCCCAGAGCCGTTTTTTCCCTCGTTCATTTTCAGTGTGAAGTTCTTCCATCAAGGCTTCCGAGGTTTTAGATAAATCTAACCCGTTCCGCTGAGTTTGCTTGTGTGACTCACTGGGGGCTCTCCTCAGCCAGTGGCATCGGCTGCGTTTTGCCTTGATTGGGCTTCGCCAAAGACTAATTAACTAGAACACGAAGCTTTCCCTGAGTCTCCTCACTGATACGCACCGTCTGTTACGAATGGGAGCTCACCGGTGCTCAGATTGGCTCCGTTAGCTAAATTTCAGGGGGCTGTGAAGATCTGAACTCACCCTCCTCTCACTGACTCAGGAGCCCATTTCCCGCTGTTCACCCGGTAGCTAACATCGGGGTGAGAGGTAACAGATGGCACCGAGGTGGTGTTAGCTCCTTGTAGAGCAAAGACCTCAAAATCCTCCGTCGTCTTCTAGGTGTCTGCTGTATTCTTTGCTTTCCAGTCACAGAAATTTTCTTTAGTTCTAGCTGCTTAAACCTCTTGAAATGAGCTATTTCAATCTAGATTTTTTTTTTTAGTATCATTTGCTTCTTCCTCTGAAGTGCCCTGTCCCTTTTACTTTTTCCCTTCCTGTGTCCGGCTTGTCAGAATAGTTTCTGAATTCAGTGATGCTTTCTCCTTGTTCTCCACCGCCTGAGCCTGTGACTAAAAGGTGACAAGGAAAATGAGCAGAAGCTGGAACTGACCGAACGCACGACCCTCAGCATGCAGATGGGCGCACCCTTTGGCCGCAGAGAGGTAGCCTTGTTGCAGGCAACTGGTAACGTTTTAGTGAGCTGTAAATGTCTTGGTTTTTATCCCTTTCTGGCACTTTTTTTGCCTTGCTTGACGTGGTTGCTGTACCAGTGACAGGTTGGCTTTCACTGATGCAGTGCATTCTCTCTCAATTTTTGACCACTCGCTTTTTTTCCAAGAAAGGGCAGCAGCCACACCATAGCCCTTGGCTTCAGAACTCAGTGCTTCAAAGTACAGATTTCCTTTAATCAGCTTCAGGTGCTGGCCTTCAGAAATAACCTTCAGAAATAACTTCCCAGGATGGGATTGCCTTTTATTTTCTGGGGCATCAGCACAAGGAGAGGTGGAAGAGGATTCCACGTCGATACTGGATTAGCTGTTCCTAGAGCTCCCCCAGCTAAAGATGTCCTGTGGGGTTTCTCTATCACCACCTCAGAGGAGGTCGGATGTAATAATTGAGTGGGTTAATTTTTCAAGTTAAATCACCGTGGCGTTGGATAGTTTTACGATGGCTTCTTCGAGCCTTGCCCCTCCTGTTACAGACGCAGCGTATCCTACTCTCGAGCACCATTTGGCAGTGTTGAGACTTCAGAGGCACGTCGTTACCCCGGACCAAACGGGCCTTGGGATTCGTGGCAGCTCTCAGAGCACAGAAGTTGCCGGACCGGAGGCCGCGCAGATGCTATCCGAGACGCTTCCGTTGCCAAAGCTGCCGAGAGCACTGTTACACGTCGCTGTGTGTGTGTGTGTTGGAAAGCCAGGTTGATGAGAATTCATCCATAACCCTTGGGGTCGTTTAATCCACTTAGAGTTCCTCCAGCCCGGTGCCTGGCTGGGCTAATTAACGCAAATCATGCTGCATGTTCTTGTAGGGGTAGGTCAGGTTCTCTATGCATATAATCTAGAATTAAAGGAAGGTAACGTACCAAATGAGTTTGGAACTGCCCATCTGACTCTCTTTTTTTTCCCTTTCACCTGGAGTTTTTCCAGCTGCGTGTCACTTCCATCTCTGTTACAGGACTGCAGACAGGACTGGATTCCAAAATCCCCGCTGTCCACGTACTGTGAAGTTACAATGGCAGGGCAAAACGATTTCTGTTGTCTTGAAAGGTCACCCCGTCCCGTGTACTTCAGGCTGGCTGCTTAAAGAACTTTTCCTGGAAGGGGTTGGCACACTTGGAGAGCCCCTTCCCGTCCTTCCCTTCCCCCTGCCACCCCTGCCCGGAGGAGGACGTTTTTTACCGTGGGAGCCAAGGCTGGAGCCAGCTCGTGAGTTGAAGACCTGCAGAAGCAGCTGTGGGGATTCCGTCTCGTACCGTGTGCTCGTTCACTTGGGGTTTGTTAAATTTCCAAATTGCCGTAAAGTGCTCACACTAAAGGATTTGTACTTGCTGTGTCAGTCTAAAACCTGAAGGAAAATACATTTTTATTCTTTCTACTTGGGTGCTTTGTCTTTTTTCTTTGTGAAAGCCATACAATAAACAGATTATTTAATAACTGAGCCCTACTCCTCATGTTCCCTCTGTAGGTCTGTTTTTCCTCAGCTTGTGGCCCTTTGGTTCGATTTTCTTTGCTAGTTAGCACCGGGTTTTGATTCTCTGGCACGAGACTGTTTGATGGTGTCGGTAAAGATCTTTGATGGACTTGCAGCCCAGTTTTAAAGGGGGAAGAAGCCGATAGCAGGGCGACGGCTGCGGTTCTGCCATTCTAAAAGCTGCTGGTTTTAATTCTGCCACACACACAGCCTCATCTCTGCTCTCCTCCCTAGCAAGGTCTCTTAAAACCTTCCCAACCGCTTCCTTAGGGTGAGCTGGAAAGTGGCTGTGAGACCCAAACTGCTGCAGGAACCAGCAAATTCCAGCAAGCAGGACTGAAAAATGTACCCCGGCTTGCGTGGTGCTGCCTTCTGACCAGGTGAGGGTGAGGTCCTGGGGCTGGGCGGGATGGCGTGCTGCCCTGCGCAGGTGAAGGCTGTGGGGTGGGGGCTGCTGGATGGGATGTGGAATTAGGGCTAAATGGGATGAATTGGGTGCAAGCCGTGCTGTGCTTTTCCCTGCTGGGGTCTAAAGGTGGCGCGAGAAGCCGATTCGGGGCTCTGCGAGGAGTTGGCTGTCACGGGATTTTCCAAAAGAAAAGGTCGCAGGGGA
This sequence comes from Oxyura jamaicensis, assembly GCF_011077185.1. Lineage (NCBI taxonomy): Eukaryota > Metazoa > Chordata > Aves > Anseriformes > Anatidae > Oxyura > Oxyura jamaicensis. The sequence goes on along the minus strand of NC_048918.1, from coordinate 1,640,701 downwards.
AATGTGCAACACAGTGAAGGCTTTTCCTTGTCTCAAGGAGACCAGCACGAAATCCAAAACGCTACCTTTTTATTCAGAAGTCATTTCCTTGAAAGAAGGTTTACAAACCCCAAGGAGCAGCAAATCGTCTCCCTGTTGTTCCTCCCTCTCTTCCCCTGGCTCTGCTGATGGGCTCAAAAAGCCATCTCCAACAGGGCTCTTCCCATCGAACCCCGTGAGAGCCGACAGCGGCCCGTTACGTGAAAAGAGCAATCGTAGAAAACCCAGAAAATGGTGGGGGCAGATGTAGAGCTCCTGGAAAAGTCATTTTCAAAGGGCTACGTCTCTCGAAGCTGACCGGAGCAGTTCTGGGAGTCCCTGGGGAGAGAAAAAAATGTCAGCTCTTGCCGCCATCAAGCCGTAGCATAACACCCAATTTTAAGCTCTTTGTCACTTGGCGAGGCGTGATGTTTCCCTAGTTTTGGGAGGCAAAGCAAAGCCGATTTCCCATTTAACCGCAAAGAAAACCCCCTCGATACGGCACCACGAGCTATCGGTGCCAGTCCTTCAGCGCTGCTCCAAGCACGGCAGAGTTCCACGTGCAGGAAATGTCAGAAATCCCCGCGGGCCTCACTTACGCGGTGCTCGGCTGTCAGTCGTTGCCCTCCTCTGTAAAACAAAAAGGTAATTACGGGGTTAATGGGATGTGGTGGTAATGAAGGCGCAGGTGTGCTTTTGGGGTTTGTTCTCCAAAAAGCTCAAAAAAAATAACCCAGCCCCGTGGGGTTTCCTTGCTCTAAATTCAACCCCGGGTACCTCTGCCCGGGGTTTGTGGTGCTGGGGGCTCAGTGAGGTCCTGCTCCCACCCCTGGGTGCGGGGACACGCTTGGGACGCAGCCTGGGCAGCTGCCCCGTGCTGGATCTGTCCCCGTCACCCCGGGAAGCAGCCCCCCCAATAACCCCCATCGTAACCCCCGTCCTTGGGGGGTCGTGCGCTCGGCCCCGGCTGCGTTTTACCTTTGCTCTCTACTTTAAAATCGGACGGGAGGAGGTTGTCCTGCCGGTTGCCCAGCACGAAGGCCAGGAAGGAGAGGATGAGCGCGTCGAGGATGCCGATGATGCAGAGGATGTACGCCCAGCGCACGGTGCAGGCGCCCAGCGTGTACTTGTCCGTCTTGTCCCCGCACATGCGCCTCACCTCGCTCGAGTCCCAGCCGTCGGGGTAAATCAGGCAGCCGATCATCAGCCCCGTAGCTGCAAGGAGGGGGAGACGTCGCACGTACCGCACGCGCAGACGGGGAGGTTATGTGGAACAGCATGGCCACGACCACAAATATCACAGGGAAAATGCTAAAACTGGCTCATGAGGCTTAAATATTCCCCAGGACCCCCAGGCAGGGGCTGTGCTCCCTCCGAGCTGGGGATGGCGCAGCGTGGGCACGGCGCTGTTGCTCCTTCCAGCGCTGCCCTCGTCGCCCCAAAACCAGGCGTCCTCCAAGCGAAACCACTTTGGTTTTGCACGGACCAACCGAGTTTGTGCAAGGTGGAGAATTTTGTTGCTCCGTGCACGGCTGGATTCTGGGTTTGCCGAGCCCGAGCCGCTGTCAGCAGCAGCAGCTCCGTGTGTGGGTGAATTCTGCTTGCTCAGCTGCGCTGGTTCCCCCTGCAGCAGCAGGGCACAGGGCACCCCGTGTCCCACAGCCGCCTCCTGCCCCCTCTCCGTGGGTTTTCTGACAGCGGTCAACCTGAAAATCCTTTCCGGGTGCTTGCCTTGTGCTGTGCTAAGGGCTTTTATTCCCCTGGCTTAGGGGAAGGAGAGCAGCAAGGACAGCGGGCAGCTTCCTAGGTCAGCACAGAGCATTTTTCATCATCTAGAAGCAGCCAGCCTCTGGTGTGCTTAATTACACTTTGCTGTAGGTAGCGGTGAGGAGGGGCACGAGGCCAGAGGGGGGGCTGGAAGGAAATTGCTCCTCCTGGGAAGACAAACCCTGGCACGTAGCAAACCCGAAGGTGGATCTGCTCAGCGCCTGCCCCCTCTTCCAGCCAGCTCCCAAACACAGCAGCCTCTGCATCGCATGGTGCAGGGGAAAAGCTGTGATTCGGAGCCCTCGGCAATGTGGAAGAGCAAAAGGAAGAGCAGCGGCGCCGGGGGGGCGCAGAGCCCCTTGGCTGCACCCTTGTTTGCCTGCTGGAGGGGACGAACCCCTCGGCTTGCTGCGATTTTCCTTATTTCCATCTGTGAGGGATGGGGTTGGGGTTGCGCAGCCTGTGGGGCGCTGCCATCAGAGGTTGCTGGGTGCTGCTGGAGCTGCTCCCCACGGACACCGGGGGAACCTCAGGAGCAGGTTTCAGAGCCTCTGCCTCGAGGAGCCTGAAGCAGAGGTTGGGGGGTCACCAGCAGGGAAGATTTGGGCACATCCACCTCACTGGAGATGCTTACACTCATATTTTTCTCCCCATCCAGCACAAAAATGTGTGTAAAAGCCCCAAATAGAGCAGCAAAGCCTTTCCCTGGTCTCCCTGGGAGGCTGAGCTGTCCCAAGCCTCTTATCTAAATCTTCGCTTGAGCTCGTTTCTTGAGCTGGGAACTGGAGCAACCCCACGCTGCTGCCACCTGCCCTCCTGTGGGACACCTGGGGACCGTGGGGACAGCGGCCGGTCCCCGCATCAATGATTCAGGAGCTGCACAGGTCGGGGTTGGGTTTCAGCGGCGCTGGCTCAGGCCGGGTTACCGACATCTCAGGTGTCCGGGGCTTTGGGGAGGGCTGGAGGGGGCTGCAAGGCAGAGCAGAGGGGTGTGAGGATGAGAAAAGTGGGAAAGGGGTGGGGGAGGTGGGGGTGGCACCGTGCCTGTGCTCGGTCCCTTACGTGTTACATCTGCCCCATGCTTCTGCAGGGGACAGCGGAGGCACAAAAGGACCCAGCACCGTTCTCTCCATCTCCCTGCTGGATCCCTAATGCCCGGAGCAGGGAGCCCTGCTCCCAGAGGGATGCTCTGAAGCATCAGCCCCACTGTCATGCGGGGCCACTGCTGGCCGCAGGGAAGCTCCAGGGGCTGGGTCCCTCATCCCACAAGGTTTTGCAGCAGGATCGGTGCCCACGTGCAACGAATCCATCGGGTCTCGGCTGCACGGTGGCTGCAAATTCCTCCTCTAACCCGTCCAAGGCAGTGGAGTGGACGTGGAGGTTGCCGAGGGGGATCAGCAGCTCCCCACAGACCCCTCGCAGCCCCTGCCCATCACCCCCCGGCCCCGCTCACCTGCCGCCAGCTGCATCCAGGCGCAGACTTTGTAGACGGTGGCCGCGTTGCAGAAGAAGAAGAGGCTGAAGCAGAGGATGGAGCCGATGATGAGGAAGGTGGAGATGCCCACGAAGAACATCGCCGTCTTGAAGGCACTGGAGGGGATGGTGCCGAAATCCAGGGGGCTGCCCTTGCAGATGAGCTCTCCGGTGAGCGCGTTGCCGATGCAGTAGGAGAAGAGGCCGAAGTAACCGGCCTGCGGCGTGTCGATGCTGTCGCCGATCCAGTAGGGCTGGATGAAGGTCACCACCATCAGGATGGCGAAGCAGAGGGTGAAGAGGGCCCACAGCACGCCCATGGCCCTGGCGTTCCGCACGTAGTTGGTGTGGTAGATCCGCGCCGCCTCCTGTGCCGGCAGCAGCTTGGGCATGGCCGGAGCCGGGACCCCGCCGGGCCCCCAGCGGCCCCCGCCGCCTCCCGGGGTCGCCTCCCGGGGTCCCCTCCCGGCCCTGCCCCGCTCCGCCCCGGCCGAGAGCGGCGGCGCTGCGGGGAGGCTCGGGCTGCGCCGGCGCGCCCCCCCCGCCGCCTCCGTTCCCCCTCCCCGGGACCTCCCCGGGACCGCCCCGGGAGGCGGCGGCGAGACCCCAGGCAGCGAGCAGGGATGGGGAGGGAAGGAGGAAGGGATGCGCCCCCGGGGTGTGCCCCTGGGATGCGCTCCACGCCTCCGGGATGTGCCCCAAGGATGCGCCCCGGTGCTCCTGGGATGCGCCCCCGCGATGCGCCCCGGTGCCCCAAGGATGCGCTCCACGCCTCCGGGCTGCGTCCCAGTGCCCCAAGGATTTTCCCCAAGGATGCTCCCCAGGGTTACGCCCTCGGGATGTGCCCCTGGAATGCGCTCCACGGCCCCGGGATGTGCCCCGGGATGTACCCCGTGCCCTTCCCATGCAGCCCGGTGCCCCTCGGATGTGCCCTGTGTCCCTTGGACACGCCCCCAGGGATGTGCCCCTGGGATGTGCCCCGGTGCCCTTTTGGATGTGTCCCCAGTTGTGCCATGGTGCCCCTGGGATGTGCCCCATTCCCTTCGGATGCACCCTGTGCCCAAACTGTGCGTCTCCCAGGATGTGCCCATGGGATGTGCCCTGTGTGCCCACCTTGTGCTCCCTGAATGTGCCCCGTGTCCCCAGGACGCGACCCTGGGATGTGCTTCGTGCCCCCCTACATGTGCCCTGTGCCCTTGGGATGTGCTCCATGCCCCCAGCATGTACCCTGTGCCCCCCCTGTGTGCCCACAGGATGCTCTCAGTGCCCCCCCTGGGATGTGCTCTGGGTCCTGGGATGTGCTTCATGCCCCTGCTGTATGCCCCAGGTCCTTGCTGAGTGCACTGGGATGTATGATGCACCCCAGGACACGTGCTGAGAAGCCCCTGGGGTGTGCTGTGCACCCCTCGTTGTGTCCCAGGATGTGTCCTGGGCTGTGCCGTGTCCCCCCAGCTGTGTGCCCAAGGCTGCTCCCCTCTGCCCTCCCCAGCATCACCTCGGTCCTTGCCCCACTGGAGCGCACACGGGGTCCCGTGGGTCCCAGACCCACGCCAGCAGGGCTGGAGGGGTGCAGGCAGGGAGGGGACAGGGTGCCAGGACCCCCGGGACACCTGTGGGCACCTCAGGGCCTTTCCCCAGGTGTCAGCGTGGCGGTGCCCAGCAGCCAGGGCCAGCCTGAGCCTCACCCCCATGGCTGCCCGAGGTCAGGGCTGCCCGGGCGTTAATCATTGCCCAGAGCAGCCGGGCTGACGCGAGTGCGAAAAGCTGTGCCCTTCCCAGAGCTGTTTTCCTTTCATCAGCCAAATGCCCCACCCGTTGAAACACTGAGAGCAAACACCCGCTGGGCAGGGGGTGCCTGGGGGACCTCGGTGGGCTCTGAGGCACCGAGCGAGGCTGGCAGGGGGTGGGCTCGCTCCTGTAATGCTCTGGGTTTCCTTAAGCAGGTTTCTTGGTGGCTGTGCTGGTGATGTTGGGTCGGTGGAGGAGCTGGGCTTGGGATCTGGTGTTTTCCCAGAGCTCCTGCTGTCGCATCAGGGCTCGGTTTGCCCTTGAAGCCCCACACGAGCAGGGCGGTCTTGGAGCGAGCGGCTCACCCCAGCTCCCCGGGGTGAAGGAGAGCAGGGAGGACCGACCCCCCCGTGGGAATCCCAGTCCGTTACTCCACACCTGCTTCGGCCAAAGGCGCTGCCGTATGGCAAGGGGGCACCACCCGTGGGGGGAAGGCTGCCTGGGGACAGACAGGGCGTGTTGTCCCCAGCTCTGTGCCACGCCACCACCCGCGCTGGCACCGCACCCCGGGCAGCGAGGGCATCGCCGTTCCTCCGTGGCAGCCCGGGGAGTCGGCCGCGATAGGAGAGGCCGCGTCAGCTGGCGGAGGCGCCGGCTATAAAGCGCCCGGCCGCCCGCGGCAGAGCCCCGAGCGAGCCCACCATGGCGAGCACGCTGCAAGTCGGCCTCCTCCTCTCCCTGCTGCTCCTGGCCCCGGCCCTGGCCGTGCCACATGAGCGAGGGCTCATCTTCAATTTGGTAAGAGGAGAAAACCCTGTCCTGGCTGCAGCCGGGGGGCACGGCGCTTGGGGTGTGGAGGTGGCCGCGATGTTTCGGTCTCCGGCAGTGGCCGTGGGGGTGCCCCGAGGTGACGGCTGCAGCCCTGAGAGCAAAACCCACTCGCAGCTGGGGAAACTGAGGCAGGGGGGATGGCGCGCTGGGGTTTGCAGGGCTGTGAGGGATCTCTCCTGCTGCAGAGGGGCAGGGAAGCCTGTCAGCCGACAGGCTTGAGTCAATGAGGACTCTCCCTGGGGGGCTTTGCAGGGTATACGGGTTGGGGGGGGAAGACTTCCCTGATGCATCTCAGCCCTAATCCCATGAGCCGGGCAGAAAACAGCACCTCGGCGGGCCGTATTTTGGGCCAGAATGAGCAAATGCTGCTGGGTCTGCCCAAGCCCCAGCCAAAGGGCAGAGCGATTCCGACACCTGCCCAAACCCCCTGGTTCCACGGCTGTAGTTCGGGGGGGGGGGGGGTGTCTGAGCCAAACGTGGGGCTCACACCTCCCCTCGCCACTGCAGGACACCGGGGAGCTGTGCCTGCAGAGCGCCCAGTGCAAGAGCGGCTGCTGCCAGCGCAGCAGCGGGCTGAGCCTGGCCCGCTGCGTGCCGAAGGCGGCCGAGCTCCAGGAGTGCTCCCCGAAGGTAGGTGCCTGAGCAACGTGGTGTCCCCAGCCCGTCCCCGTGGGCCACCCCCAAAGGTGGGGGGCCGCGATGGCCCCTCTACCATGCCCCCGTCCCCGCAGAGCCTCTATGGGGTCTACTACAAGTGTCCCTGCGAGAGCGGCTTGACCTGCGACGCCGACAGGAGCATCGTGGGCTCCATCACCAACAGCGACTTCGGCATCTGCAAGGACAAGCAGAGCACCAAGGCGGAGCGGTGAAGGACGCGAGCCCCCCCCCGGCACCCCCAGAACGAGCCCGGTGGGGTTGGGGGGGCTCTAGTAAAGAGCATTTCTGCTGTCGCAAGCCGGCGTTTTCACTCCACGCGTCCTGGCGCGGGGCAGGGGCAGCAGGGCCAGGAGGTCCTGGGAAAGCCGCGGGGAGACGGCTTTGTGCTTGCGCACACGCGGCGTGTGAAAACGGGCATCGACCAGGGCTGCGGGCGAACGATAAGCCGGGGAGGGGGGGGGGAGCCCTGCCTTGGGGGGGGGGGGCATTCAGGAAAAGGGTGCAGGGGACGGCCGTGAGGGAGCCGTGCTGGGTTTTATTTGCTTCTGCGAGCGCGGTGGCTGTGAAGGTCCCCTAGAAAACGGGTTTGCTGGCGGGCGAGACGTGCTTGCTCAGGGCGCCGGCGGCGATCTCCATATCCAGCTTGTACAGCTGCAGGCTCATGATGAGTCTGCACGCATGGAGCTGCACGCTCTCCTCGGGGTGGACGAACATGACCAGGAGGTGATCGGCCAGGTGGGAGTTCTCGCCGAAAAGGACCTCGTAGAGGGAGCAGCTGCCGCTCTGGGGGCTCTTGCTCGGGCGGCGGGGCTTCGCGCAGCCCCCGTGCAGCACCTCCACCAGCGCCAGCATCTCGCAGAGCAGCTTCGCCGGCTGCGAGTTGTTCATGAGGCTCAGGAATTCGGGCTGGACCTGGTCAAAGAGATGCTGGGAGCCAGCGGCCAGGCTGGGGGCAGCCCCGGGGGTAGAACCGAGGATGGAAACCCCCTGCAAATCCCAGCGGGTGCGGGGCCGGGGGCCGTACCTGGCAGTTGAGGATGTCGGGCAGGAGCTCTTCCTTGCGGGACAGCGTGATGAGCAGCCTGAGGACCTGCAGCTGCAGAAACACCGGGGATGCGGCTGGGAGGGTGGGCACGGTGTCGGGGGGGGGGTCCCCGCCGGGCGCGGGGGGGCAGCGAACCTGGATGGTGGTGTTGTCCCACTGCAGGAAGCCCACCAGGTTGGGCACCGCGCGGCGCAGCAGCGGCGCGATGTTGGGGGGCACGGGCAGAGCGTTGAGCAGCCGCAGCGCCGCCACCTGCACCTCCTCGTCCCGGGAGGAGACGACCAGATCCAGGATCTTGGGGTAGTAATCCTGCGGGGACGGAGCTGGGGGAGCTCAGGGAGCAGCGCACGGCCGGCCAGGGGGGCCGCAAGGGGCCTGGGGGGGTCCGGGGGGGAGAGCACTGACCTGGATTTGGGCAGTAAACAGGGACTGGGTGGCAAAAGCCCTGAGGGTGTTCAGAGCCTGGATCTGGGTGTCCCGGTCCTGGTCGTGCAGGCAGGAGGCCACCAGCTGGACGTGCTCCGGGCTGCAGGTGGGGTTCTGGAGGGGGGGCAGACCGGGATGGGATGGGGATGGGATGGAGATGGGATGGGATGGGTTGGAGATGGGGATTGGGCTGGGATGGGAACCGCAGCACCCCGGAGCACAGCGGGGTGCCCTCGTGCTGTCCCCGCAGTGCCCTTCACCTTCGCGTCCATCAGGTAGATGCAGCGGGTGATGCTGCGCAGGATGGCGCTGCGGGACCGGCCGTCCTGCTGCGCTCGCAGCATTTCCAGCAGCTCCTCGCAGACCCTCCTGCTCAGAACCTCCTCCATGGGCAGCCCTTGGGAGCAAGCGGGGAACCGCGGTCACACCGGGGCGGCACGTGGTTCCCAGGGGGACCCCAAATTTTGCTTGGGGTTCAC
>NC_048918.1:1588899-1622277 GCF_011077185.1 Oxyura jamaicensis | reverse complement strand
CTTCCCCCCCCCCAACCCCCCCGTGCCACCGGCCGCGTGTCACCGCCACCGGGCTCGCCCCCGCCGCAGGGTGGTGTCAGCCCGGATCCAGAACTTGGTGGTTTTAATTGGTGTATATTGAAATACATGTTAAAAATATTTTAAGCAGATATTTTTACCGTATATTTCAATATATATTCTTAATCCATTTCAATATATATTCAACATATACTTTAATAAACGTGTCCTAGATACTTCAATGCACTTAATATATATCGTAATGGATTTATTCTAACGGATACGTGTTAATACCCGTTTAAATACACATTTTTAATACCTCTCTGTCTCAATATTTTACTTTGTATTTTAAAAAGTCCCCGTCTGAAGTCGTGTCCCCCACCCAGGCACAGCAAGCAGGGGGCCGGGGCACGGCGCTTAGCCCTGCTCCGCACCTCGGTCAGGATCTGTGCCGCTCGCCGCCGTGTCCCGGGGAGCCGGGTCGGTGCCAGTGGCCGTCCCCAAGCGGTGCCGGCACCGAGGGCGAGATGTGTCCGCGTGCAAAGCCCCCTCGATTGCCCCCAGCCCTGGGGGTCTCCTCCCTTTGGAAGGCCGGCAGCCCATAAATGTTGATGGGCTTTTGCTTTTGCCATTTGTTCCTCTTTTGGAGTAGAGGAAGGGAAAAAGAGGGGGGGAAAAAAAAGGGTTCTGGCGGCGGTTTTCTTGTGGTTTTCCACTTGGTGTCGAAGCTCGGAGAGTTTGGGCTCCAGGGCCGGGCACCGCCTGCGGAGGCGGCTGCGGGGTGCTCGGGGCCGCGGCAGCCGGAGCTCGGTCCGCTTGGAGGCGACCTGGAGAAACGATGGGTTGCAAAAAAAACAAAGAACTGGATTTCCTCGGGGGCAGCGTGTCATCTGGTCACGGTGCCTTGCTGGATAGCCAGCAAAACCCCCAAAAAACCACCACCGCCACCAAAACCCCTTTCTGCCGGAATATTTGTCCTGGCAGGGGGGCGAGCCATCCTGCTCGCTTGTTCCTCCCGCTGCACCCCAGGCTCGAGGGCAGCCTCGTGTCTGAAACGGGGGGGGAAAAAAAAATCGGTTATGAGCTGGATCCTCGCTGAAACCTCTTCAGAGGCTGAAAAATATCAGGCGAAATGGTGAAGCGCGGGTGCCAGAGCGCCTGCCATGGGCTGCGAGGTAGCCGCCTGCCGCGGTTTCCTTCCCTCCTCCCTGCGCTCTTCGTTGCCTAAAAGCCGCCCGTCGCCGCGCTCGGCGTCGCTGCCAAGTCCCCCTGGTGTGCGGGAGGGGACGGAGCAGCTCCCTGCTGGGGACACGGGGTGGTGGCGCTGGGGGACACGGGGCTGGTGGCACTGGGAGGTGGCTGTAGGGGCGCAGAGCTGGTGGCCCTGGGGGACACGGGGCTGGTGGCACTGGGAGGTGGCAGTGGGGGATATGGGGCTGGTGGCACTGGGAGGTGGCTGTAGGGACGCAGAGCTGGTGGCACTGGGGGACATGGAGCTGGTGGCATTGCAAGGTGGCAATGAGGGACGTGGGGTTGGTGTCATTGAGAGGCGGCAGCAGGGACATGGGGCTGGTGGCACTGGGAGGTGGCAATGGGGGACGTGGGGTTGATGACACTGGGAGGTGACAGCAGGGGACATGGGGCTGGTGGCGCTGGGAGGTGGCAGCAGGGACACGGTGCAGGGAGCTGCTGTCCCCGAGCCGGGAAGTCCCCACCTCCTCGGGGACAGAAGGAGTTAACGCCACCGCCGGGCTGTGAGCGAACACGGATGGTACACCGAGTTCGCTCGAGTCCACCGTGAGTCACGGCTCACCCCGCGCGCTCCGCGGTGACGCTTCAGCGGGGTGCGTGCGCGGCGGCGGCGGCAGCGCCGCTGCTTGCGGTTTGTTCCTTTCCTCGCAAGAAAAAAGTTCCCCGGACCGGCTCCCGGCGCTGCCAGCTCCTTGCACAACGCCCGTGCCGAGGGAGCGAAGCTCGGCCGCGGATCAAAAAGAAAAGAAAAGAAAATAAAGGCCGGGGGGGGGGGGGGGGGGGCCGGAAGCCAAGGGGGTAGGGTTAAAAAAAAAAATAGTGAATTTTAAATTGAAGCCGCGGCAATGTGAGAAACGGTCCCGAAGGTCCCAAATCCGGGCGGATTTGTGACTGAAGAGCGAGGCAGGGAGGGAGGCAGGGCCCCAAGGTGGTGGCGATGCGGCGGCCGCCCTGGGACCGCGCCGGGGCCGGGCTGAGGTTTCTTCAGAGGTCTCCTGCTCGGTCTCGGTTGCAGGTGTCTTGGAGCCTCTCACCTGGGAAAAATTGCTGTTTTTTTTTTTCCTTCCTGCTGCACGTAAACGTTTGGCTCAGTGTTTATTTTCCTAGAGAAAAGCCTTTCCCCCATCGCAGCCAAGCGATGCCGCAGTGAAGTGGCGAGGAGATGCTCCAGCTGGGGTCATCCTTCCTCGCCCTGCACCGGTGCGCTGGGGACAGGGACGAGGACAGGGACGGGGACAGGGACAGCCCCAGGGCTGTTGTTGCTGGTTCCCGGCCTGACCCTTGCGTTTTGAAGCGAGTGTTGCAATCCGAAACTTGCAGCCACGGCGCGGTGGCGTGGAAGCGAAAGCACTCGGGGCTGAGCGGGTCTTAAAAAACAAACCCCGGGACGCCCAGCGCTCGCTTTTCCATTCCGCCGAGCCACGCCGTGACTTTTAGCAAGGGGCAATAAAAAAGTTGGACAGAACAGAGGCGTCATTTTTATTTTTTTCCTCCTTTTTTTTTTTTTCCTAAACCGATGCTGAGATGCCGAACGGCGCGGAATGGGAGCACTGAGCGAAACCAGCCCTTCGGTCGCTGCCGGAGCGCGCTGCGCTCGGCGGCTCCGTGCTGTGCCCGTGCTCTGCGTCCTGCACCCCGGGGTGCTCGGGGCGGGGGGAGCTGCCCGTGGGTCCCCATCGCGGGGACAGACTCGGTGACAGCAGCGGGTGCCACCCCGTGCGCCCTAGGGCAGGGTCCGACACGGCTGGGACGTGCCCGTGGCTTAAAACCACAGCCTCACTTCTCCCTTCTTGCGAAATCCTCTTTTAGAACGAAGCGTGGGGTTTGCTTTTATTTATTTATTTGTTAGTTTTTATTATTATTTTTCCCCCCCTCTCCTTCCCAGCTGCTCTTCCCGGCTCCCGTCGCCCCGTGCCAAGCTGGGACCCCCCGAGCCAGGCTCTCGCCCGCCCGCGTTGGAGATCTGCGGGGCGAAGTTTCCACTTTAGCAGCTGGAAAGTTCCCGGAATGCCGATTTCTAGGAAACGCGGCCCGGGATGGTCGCGCAGCGGGGTTTTGTGAAACTCGAGCACGTGGGATACCTGCCTGTCCTCAGCCCCGGGTCAGACATCTGCGTCCCATTCCCCGCTCTGATTTTTTTTTTTTTTTCTCGTTTTTCTTCAGATAGCGGCAGCTGTGCGGAGAGGGGGTTGTGAAACCAAAGGGCTTGTTTTTACGGGGTGGATTTCGGTGCGGGGCTGCGCTGGTGTCCTGCCCCTTCTCCTGGGGCGTTTGCTTTCGTGCCGTGTTGTTCGAGGGAACTTCTTGGGGATGCTTCCTCCGAACGTCGCGGGCTGTTCGGCGAGCGCACGAGCCACGCTGCAGGGGAGCGAAGGCGGCCAGCACCCAGGGGTGAAGGCACACCCCCGCCATGCGGCGCTTAAAAAGGGAAAAAAACACAACGCTTTTGTTATGCTTGCTCTTAAAATGTGTTTTTTTTCTGAAGCAGCAGCTGAAATAATGCCGGTGAGGGCTGCAGTCCGGGCTGAGCACCAGCACTGCCGGTGGTGCTGTTGTGCCCACGGGGTGCCCGTCGGCTGCGCTCCCTGGGGAGCACGGAGCCGGGCCCCGGCCGATGCTTCCCCTGCTCGTGGGGGAAACGATGAGAGGGTGGGGATGAGGAGGGGGCAGAGGCTTTGCTTCTGAGCAGCTCGAGGGCTTTTTGCGAGCGGCAGCTCCTCCCGGCTCACTTTGGGCGTCCTGACGTGCGGGGCGTCCCCAGCCCGCGAGCATCCTTGCTTCCTCTCGTTCTGCCAGAAGCTCGTTAGTGTATTTCATGTTAATCAGCATTTAAGTAGGGGTTGCGTCCGGATGCTGAAGCCTCTGGATTTGTTTTAAAACTCATTTGTTAGAGCTCTTCAATTAAAGCTTCATCAGCAGGGCTACGCTTCCAGGTCAGCTGGCGTAGCAGCGACTGACCAAAAGCAAGTTAAAAACCCCAAACCTTCTCCTTTTAGAGCTCAGAAACGGCTCTGCCACTCCGCAGCGCCAGGGAGAAGGGCTCGGGCGGGGGCTGGTTCTGAGGGCCGGGGTCTGCGGGTGGGCACCGAGCCCCGGCGCTGGGCTCAGAGCTGGGACAGAGGCTCCGGGGCGCTTTTGGGGTTCGGGGGCTGTTGCACGGGACTTAGTTTCGGAACCGCAGCGTGCAGGAGTGCCCTGATGCAGACTCAGGTCAGGGTGTGGATCCCTGTGACCCCCCCAGCAGATCCCATTTGCCTGCTCTTTGAGCATCGCTGGCCGGGCACATCCCCGGCGGATCACGGCGCCGGAGCCGAGGCGGCCAAGTCCCCGTGCGCGCGCTCGTCCCGCTGCAGGGGGTTCATTTGCTTTAATTAAACACCATTAACCTCGCGGCACCGTCATGGCTAATGGAGCAACGGGACAGAGGGCTGTGCTCGGGGTAGATCTGTCAGAACCGCCGAGTTTTTTGCGCTGGGTAATTAATTCCCTGCCTTCACGCTTGGCTTCCAGGAGGAGAAACGTCCGGCTCGGGCATGGCGAGGTGCCGCTGAGCCCCTGCTCCCCGCGCGGCACGTTTCCTCCGGCTGTTTGTTTGAAATTAATGGGAAGTTTGGATTCCCTCCAGCTTTCCCCCGGCTGCACTTGTGCCTCCGAAAGGCTGCTCCGAGCTGGAAGAGGAGCGGGAGCAGAGCGGTCTTTTCCCTACTACTACGCCTCGGAGGCGTTTTGTTGGTGGTGGTTTTTTTTTTGGGGGTAGGCGAAGGCTCTTCGAGCTCTTTCACAACGTGGACCGCGTCTCCTGTGGGCTCCGTCCCTCCCAACCGCGGCTGACGCAGACCTTCTCCCCCCGCCTTGCGTTGGATGCCTGCCCTGGATGACTGCGCTAATTGCTTACGTCGAAAAAATAATGAGGAGGATGCGGGTGGTGTATTTTTAGACGTCTCTCGGTGGGATTTAGCAACCGGCGATGCGGAGCTGGCATCTCCGGAGCCGGCTTCCCCATCCCCGCGGCGACGCTTGGTGGCCCTTGGGGACGTCGTGCGCCGAGAGGTGCCTCCGCTTGGGCGGGCGCCCCGCTTTCGGGCTCCTCCTGGGCCCGAATATCTGCAAAAAAAGGGCTTCCCCGAGCCGCCCGGCGTCCGGCTTTGGTTGTGCCGCACGGGATGCTCGTGGGAGGCTGAATCCTGGCGGCGGCGAGTCGCGGCGGTTCCCAGATCCGCTGGAAACGGCGCGGAATCGGTGCATTTGGACCCGGAATCTCGGAGTCTCGTTAAGCGTTACCCCGAAGCTTGTTGGAGCCGGGCATGGCCCCAGGCAGTTCCCTCGCTCCTGTTTGCAGCTTCCACGCCGAGCCCTTTGTGTCTCGCTGGCTTCCTGCGCCGAGGGGAGGCTGGAATTCGGCTCGTCCCTCCCAGCGCTGGGTGCAAGGAGTGCAATTATTCTCACAGCCTGGCTTAGCTGCCCTTGGAGCTGAAAGCATCCTTTCTTTTCTGTTTATGAAACCCCGAGTGGACGATTTCTCCTGCTGCTCACCATCAGCTTCCACAGCGAGGGCTGTGGGAAAGTTTCGCAACGATAGGGACTTTAATAGATCTGTTTTATGTCTCAGAACCCCTTGCTTTCTAACTCCGTGTCACATGTTTCCTTGATTACGTCTTGCACAGCGGTGTGGCTACCAAAACAAGCCGGGCGATCCGAAGGAAATCGTCAGGAGTTATTTTTTTTTCCCCGATTCGAGGCCATTCCCTCCTCGCCGGGCAGCGTTCGCCCAGCTCGGCTGGGGGGTGCCAGGGTGCACGGGCTTCACCCGCCCCGGCCTCGCATCGCATCCTCGCGACGCTTCCCCGGGCAAACAACCACCGAAGGCTCACACGAGAGGCTCCACACCTGTTTTAAAGGAAAAAAAAAAAAAAAAAAGAATAATCATCCTCGTGTGCTGCTCGTGCTTTGTGTCAGCAAAGCGTTCCCGGCCGCTGGAGCGGGCGCATCCCTGCCCCTCGCACCGCGCGCCGGCTGCGGCGAGCGCCTCTCGCACACGGCTCTTGCTTTGGGCGGTGCTTTGCCCCCAAAAAGCCATTTCTTAGGGACTTTCTGCAAATTCTGTGGGTTTTGTGTAGTTTTTAGAGCTGCGTGCTGTGCCCGGAGGTCTTCCCGCCTGGGGAGAGACCCCGCGGCGACGCGTAGCCTCAGCACTTTTTTGGGTGTTCTTGGTGAGCGAGAGGAAACGAGGCGTGCCTGTGGTCGAGCTGTTGATTTAAGAATAATGCAGCCTCTGACGAAACAGCAAGTAATTCCTCGTGGAAAATAATCCTCATCGATGTGTCACGGCTTTGGAGCACAATGCTGGGCTGGTGCAAACGCTTCTAAGCCAACGTAGCCGGGCACCTCGGCGTGCGCCCAAGGGGCTTCGCTGCTCACCCCGGAGCATCGGGGGCTCTCCTGGCATCACCGCTGCCCCAAAGCAGCCTTCAGGCAGCGGCCCCGTGCCGAAGTCCCTCTGGTGGCTCTCGGTGCTCCCTGGGGTGAAAGCCAGCCTCCCGCTGGGGCGAGCGTTGTCGCGGGAGGTCCCAGGGGCTGGGTACGGAGACGAGTGCCCGCGTGCCGGGAGTCCGTCGGCCAGCACGTGCTTACCTGCTGGCACAGCTTTTTGGTACAACTCGTGCCCGGGGAGTCCCTGAGGCACGGGGAGAGGTGTGGTGATGACCCGGGGGGGGGCTCGGCGAGGCGAGAGCATCCCCTGTGGCCGTCACCCTGCTGCCGGGCAGGACTCCGGGGACACGGCACGGGGCTGCGTGCGCTCGTGGTGGTGGTTCGGCGGCGCTGAGCCTGGGTGGCCCCTGGGAAGGGATTTTCCGCTCTGCATGCTTGAGATGTTCTCTAAACTTCCTGCAGGGCCAGCAGAACCAGGGCTCTCCAGCTTTTAACCCTTTCCCCTGCCTCCTGCCCGCTCTCTCCCCAGCTCTGCTGCTCCTGCCCCGGGGACGATGACGACCGACGAGGCCACCAAGCCCGAAGGGGAGGTGCAGGCGGCCGCCCTGGCCGAGCGCGGGGAGGACATCACGCCCGCTCGGGACCGCGGCGTGCTGAAGGTGAGCGGGGTCCCGCGGCCACCGCAGCCCTCGGGGCACCTGGTGGCACGAGGGGACGAGCGTCGGTGCCGCGGGGAGTAACGAAGGGGCGAGCGTGGCTCGCGGAGCCGGAGAGCGCGGCGCGGATGCGGCCCGCTCGATGAATTTTCGCTGCGATCGTGTTTCTAATCGGATTGTTAGCTGCAAATCCACAAAGCATTTTTGTGCGTGACTCACAGACATTAGAAAGAGCGCGTTCCTTAGGTCATCCAGTCTGCTCCGCAGCCCCTCTTTTGATACCCAGGGCCGTTTCTGGATAGTTCTGCTCACCAGCACTTGCTCTTCTCCAGCTGAATAGGACCTTCCTCTAATAATAGCATCCTCCCCTGCCTCCATCCTCAGCTTGGGAACTGCTTGTTCCAGGCTGTAGCAATATAAAAAAAAAAAAGAAGTGTTGACAAGAAGCGAGTGGTGAAACGACACACCCCTGCGAGTGAAATCCGCACGGGCTGAAAGCGCGGGGAACTCGGGATCGCTCCCCGGTGCTGCTGACACCCCCGCAAACGCGCCCGGGTCCCGGCGCCGCGGGCTGGAGGCGGCTCCGTGCGGGGCTGGCTTGTAGGGGGTGGTGGAAGGGGCAAGGGAGTGGTTCCCCCCCCCCCGACCTCCCCATGTCTTAGGGCACCTCTGGGGTGTGTGTTTATGTACAGACGTACACTGTAATACCTAATATAATAGATTTATTTAATACACGGGTGTGTGTGCAGCCTGAGCTCTCCGTGGCTCCGTTCTCACGGGTGCTCTCCCTCCCTTAGATCGTTAAGAGGCCGGGCAACGATGACGAGACTCCGATGATCGGGGACAAGGTTTATGTCCACTACAAAGGGAAGCTGGCCAACGGCAAAAAGTTCGACTCCAGCCGCGATCGGAACGAGCCCTTCGTCTTCAGCCTGGGCAAGGGTAAGGGGACGGGGTCCCCGCTCCCGCGGCGCTAAGGGACGGCACCAGCCCGGTGGGGTGGTTTTTTTTTTTGGGGGGGTGCCTCCCCTTTTTGGGTTTTTTGTGCTTTGGGTTTCGTGTGTGATGTCTGCCTCTGTCCCAGGCCAGGTGATCAAGGCGTGGGACATCGGGGTGGCTACCATGAAGAAGGGCGAGGTGTGCTACTTGCTGTGCAAGCCGGAATACGCCTACGGGGCCGCCGGCAGCGCCCCCAAAATCCCTTCCAACGCCACCCTCTTCTTCGAGGCAAGTACGGGGCCGGGCTGCCGCGGGAGAGCTCGCTCGCTGCCTTCTGCCTTGCCAGCCAGCTCCTTAAAAAAAAAAAAAATAATAAAAAAAAACACAAAACAGCTTGGATTCCTGAAACGTGTCCCTCCGCTCCAGGAACCGGTGCCAGTGTTTTCTCAGAAATGTGTGTCTGAGCCGGAGAGGCTGCGGCCGGGGAGCAGCCCCGCGGGGAGAGCGAGCAGAGCCCTGCTTTAAAAAAAGGCAGGCGAAAAAGGGGAAAACAGCTCGGAAATGCCTCCCTGGGCTGAAAAATCCCTTCCCGGCGCTGCTCCCGCGCTGCCTGGGGAGCCGTCCCCCTCGCACCTTCCAGCCCCGGTTGCCTCCTTGCCTGCAGGATTCCTGAACTCCCTTTTACTGTTACTTTGTGTTGGGCTTCAGGTGCTGGACGTGGCCCAATTCCTCATAAATCGGGTGTATTATGCTGTGGCTTTGGAGCTGGCTTTTATGGGCAACTTCTGCTCGTCAGCCGAGCGGAGAATTAGTTTGCTTGGCTCTCCGGCTCGGGGCTGAACTGCTGCTTTGTGGCTTCCCCGTTGTTTTTCTCCTCTCCTTCCCCTCCACCCCCAGCTCTGCCTACCTTCCCTTCGATTCCTCAGGTCGAGCTGCTCGATTTCAAAGGCGAGGACCTGTTTGAGGACGGGGGGATAATCCGCAGGATCAAGAGGAAAGGGGAAGGCTACTCCAACCCCAACGAAGGCGCTACGGTGGAAAGTGAGTAGCGGGCTCCGCGGGCAGAGCCGCACGCCGCCGGGCTCTGGCCGAGCAGGGAGGGCAGCGGTTAACTTGTGGGGTTTTTGGTGAGCTCCGAGGAGCTGCCCTTGGCACGGCCCGCGGCCGCCGTTCCAGGGCTGCTGGCTCCGAGGGTTTTACTGGAAAACCTCGAGGCGCGGGAGCAGCCAGCTGGTGATGGAGCGACCGCGCGAGGACAACCCGCGCTCTGTTTTTCCCGGTCCTTTCTGCCGTAGGTCCTGCGAGGCTGCCGAGGAGGGCGAAGCCCCGTGGGGTTTTGGGGTCGGACCTTTCCTTTTTGCACTTCTACCCCTCCTGCGTCCCTGCCGTCCCCAGCGGGATGCTGAAAAATCCGGGCTCTGCCTCCTGGTGGGAATTCTTCAGCAGTTCCCCTGGGCTCCTCGTTGGGATGCTGATCGTTGTTTTGGGGCTTTCTATCGCATCTGCCGCGGCACGGAGCCTTGCCTTGTCCTTCCCACGTGGCCAGAGGACGCTTGCAAGCTTCTGGTCACCGCTGACAGAGGGGATGAATTAACGCAAGGGGTTTGTGGAGCCAGCTGCGCTCTGAGCCGGCATCGGGAGCTGGCTGGGTGACGACGAGCTCGTCCCATGCAGCTCCTCGCTGCCGGAGCCCTCTCCGAGAGCAGGACACAGTAATTCTGGTCACGTTTCTGGAGCAAACATTTCACCTAGGCGGTGAGAGCCAGGCTTTTTTTTTTCTCTCTCCTCCTCCTAAGAACAACCCGGCCATAGATTTAGAGCTACCACGCGGTACAGAAGGCATCTAGTTTCTTCTCCCCATTTCAGAGCTCCTGTTCGCTGAAGAGGGTCCAATTAACTTCCATCAGCGAAGGAGAAATTGGATCTGAACTCATAAAACTCCCTGCCTGAAACGGCCAGTTCTTCTCCCAGAGTTTTTTAAGGAGATTTTCTTGTCCCGCACTGATCTCTCCGCCCGTCACATGCTCGGCGCCGCCGCCGGACCCGGCCGGGAGTAGGGTTTCAAGCTGGCTTCACCGTCTCCAAGGTTAACCTAAGAGACCGGCTAAATATAATTGAAACCGGCCCAATTCCCACCTGCCTTTTTAGTGCTGATTTTTTTTGTTTGTTTCTTTCATTTTATCTAAAGAGGCTGCTGGGGGCGAGCGCGTGGCGGGGGGAGCGCCCCTGCTTTTTCCTTTGCGTTGGGCTGTTGGTGAACACGGCGGTGGCGTGATAATTTGGAGCAGGACGGAGGCAGGGAGAGGGAAACCCCCAGCGAGCAACCGCTTCTCCCAAAGGACACGGGGAGCCGGGTCGCCACGCGGGGTGGCTGCTCGGGGAGGGCTCCCCTGGGGTGCCCGCCGCCCCACCGCCCGCTTGTTCCCGACCTATTTCAAGCTCCGAGCGGTGCGTAACGCGTTTGCCTCCCCGCACGCCGGGGGTCACAGACCCCTAAATGCGTCCCGCTGAGAAAGGAGCGGCACGAAACAACCTGGGAAGCATTTTGGGGTGCAAGTAGGCTTTTTTGTCTTTTTTTTTTTTCGTCCTCCCACAAATGCAGCGCTGTTCACCTCGGAGCGCTTCGCTCGGGGCTGGCTCGTGGGCACGAGGGGCTCCTGGCACCAAAGGTGGGACCCCGAGGAGCAGCCCCGGGTTTTGTGAGCCCAGCCGCCTCCGCGCGGGGCTGCCCCTCGCCTCGCTCCCCCCAAAACCCCGCGTCAGCTCTGGGAGTAGCCCGGAGGTGCCCGACATCGCTGCCAGAACCAGGCTGGCCGACAACATGCGCTCACCGGGGGCGAGCATCCCCGGGCTGGAGTTTTTCAAGCGTGTTGTTTTTTTTATATATATATAGGTTTTGAGTTTTACAGACCGCAATTCGCGGTTCCGGTTCCTAAAACGCGGGCTGCAGCCGAAATCCCGCATTCCAGCTTTTGTTACAACCTTCCCCCCCCCCCCCCCGCCTTCTCCATTTTAATCTGAGTACAAATTGCTGTCAGCACATCAAGTTCGTGTGCCAGCCGCGCTCGGTACACTGTGTTCTGAGCTCTTCAAAAACAAAATCGCTGCAGGCACCGGGAGAACAATAAGTCAGCGCGGCAGCCGAGGGGATGTGCGGCGGCCCAGCGGGGGCTTTTCTCCCCGTAATCCAAGAGCAGCCGCAGCCAGCTGACCTGCTGCACACAGCGCCCAAACGCTCCTGGAAACCAGCGCAGAGATCTCCCCGTCGCTTTCCGTGTGATTAAAATGGAAGGAAAGCTCCCCCTTTTTTATTTTTTTTCATCTCCGAGCAAGGGCTGGGAGCTCGCATCCCCCCGGGCACCCTGTTGTAAGCGGGCTCGTGCGGGTGCTGCCGCGTCCCGCTGGTGATGGGGGGGACCCCGGGGAGCCACGGGTGGGTGCTGGTGTTGGGGCCGGGCGGTGGAAGCGCAGCTCAGGCTGGGTTGTGCTCGCTGGGAAAAGGCACCTGGATGGCAGGGGGATGGCGCGGTGCCGTGGGGATGCCCGTTTTGGGCTGGATATCCCGTTTTCCTGCACCCAAGGAGCTAAAGCAGGGGTTAGCCCCCGGAGGTGGGCTTGCTGGAGGGTTTTCCTTGTAGCCTTGAAGGCCGCTGGCAGGGTGCTGAAAGTCGTGGCCGTGCTCCTTGTCCTGAGCCGGCTGAGAGCGCACAGCCTGTGTCCCCGAGGGGGGGACGTTATGGGATGGCCCTGGGGGCACATCAGTGACGGGCAGCGTTTAGCACCCGAGTGCTGGAGCTGCTCGTGTTCGTGCTGGTGCTTGCGCTCGCCTCGCCGTGACATCCAGGACCTGGTGCTCTGCACCCTTCAGTAGCTCAGGATCCGTCCCGCAGCCACCGGGTCGCCTTTGGGTCCCTCGGTGGCTCGCCCTTTGCCGTTGGGGGCATCCTCTCCGAGAGGTTTAAGGGAAACTCCTTCCACGTCCTGCTGATCTGCAGGACCGCGTTCGAAGGGCAGAGGCATCACCGGCCGCTGCACCACCAAGGTGCAGGGCGGAAGGCAGACCGTCGCCAGCTAGGCAGAGGGTTCTTTGCTTTCTGGGGTCTCTCCCCATTTTGCCAGCATTTATGTGGCCACTAGAAACTCTTCCTGCTACAGCTCTGCAAAGGAGCTCGTGGCTGTGAGATGTGGGCCTTTCCCACCCTGAGGGCTGCCAACACCAGCCCAAACGGTTGCAAATTCTTTAGGCAGCTCCGACAACGTTACTGCCTGCTGTGATTTTTCTCCTCTCAGAAGCTTTTTTTTTTTTTTTTGTGGTTTCTCCGTGGTAGGTAGCAGTTTCTTATGAAATCCCTTTTACTCTATATTTGCTTGCACGCTCGCGCGTGCTTGGGAGATGGAGTGCAGAGAACACGCGGTGCCCCCCAGGCGTGCACCGTCCTCGGGATCAAATCAGCAAAGAACAATCCCGCCGTGGAAATCACGCCAGGAGCACCAGGTGGCCAACGTGCCAGGTACCCGCTGTCCGCTCCGGCTGCGCCTCTGCCAGCTCCCCGGGCTGGAACAGCGCGGTCATTGGTTGAAGATTAAAAAAAAAAAAAGAAATTAAAAAAAAAAAAAATGTTTATCTTGTACTTGCAGTTCTTAGAGGCAGGAGAACACGGCCTTGTTTTCGAGGTATAAGGCAAGGGTATGGCGCTGTATAGGAGGCTTGTAATCGCCGTGATAAACTCCGCGTGGCGGCGTGCCAGGAGCAATATCCAGTTCCAGTAAGGCTGACTCGCGCAGCGGCGCACGAGGGGAACATATTAGTCATTATGTTTATCTGTTGTCTGCTCCTTGCTTAGACAAGATACGGCTGCCTTGCTTCTTTAGCCGTGCTCCTTCCTGAGCCCTCCTGCCCCTCTCTGTTCCCCGGGGGGGCTCATTCGGACTGCAGGCAGTGCCCCCCGTGCCCCCCGTGCTCCGGTGGCCTCCCGCTGCCTCCAGGGCTCCGGCTCGGCCGGGGGCTTTTGCTGGATTTTGGGAGCCTGAGGCAGATGTGGTTACCCGACAGAGTTGCCCCAGCTCTGCTAAAAGCAGCTCCCTAAAGCAGCCCGCCCCCGAAATCCCTTGGGAAATGTTTTTTTTTTTTTTTATTGGGGAGGGGGGAGCCGGGGGCTCGGGTCCCGCTCCGCGCCGGCTGCCCGCAGCCTGGCACGGGGCTCGCTCTGCCCTGCAGTTCACCTGGAGGGCTTCTGCGGCGGCACCCGCTTCGACTGCAAGGACGTGAAGTTCGTGGTGGGCGAAGGGGAGGACCACGACATCCCCATCGGCATCGACAAAGCGCTGGAGAAGATGCAGCGGGGAGAGCACTGCGTCCTCTACCTCGGGCCACGGTAAGGGGCTCCGGTTTAAGCTTTTCCGACCTCTGCCTCTGCTTTAGCGTTCGTGGAAGGCAGCAAGCACGGCGGCAGGGCTCCTCCAGGAGAGGCTCGGGTCAGCATCGCCAGCAGGGCCAGCCAGAGGGGCGAGTGGCGCGTAGGCAGGAATGTGGAGACGGTTTTAAAAGCAGGTGAGGCGGCAGGGGCTGCATCCAGCTCCCGTGGCTGGCAGGAACGATTCACCAGGGCTTTTTTCCTACACGAGCAGAGACACTGCAGGGAGAGGTGCAGAAAAAAACAGAGGTGGTGCACCCGGAGAGGGTGGTCCCACGTGGATAATGCGCATATAAAGCAGCACACCTTCGCTTCTGTATCGCGTTGGCCCAAAAACGTTAGCGAGCGTAGGGCTAGATGTGAAAGCAGAGCGAGCACCTTGGGTGCGCGTTTATGGCCAAACCCCGCCGAAATGAGCGTTGAGGGGCTTCTCTCCACACCCTAACCACCCTAACCCTAAGCAGGACCCTAAAAAAACACGTACGGCGCCAGGTTCTCCCATCCAAAAGTGCTCCCAACGGAAACCTTTGGGTGCACCTGAACTCCCTTGGGTGAATGCTGCAAGAGGAGCAGCACTGCCGTGCCCCCCTCCCCCCGGCGCAGCCCTTCTGAACTCTCCCCATTTCTGCCCTTCCAGGTACGGCTTCGGCGAGGCGGGGAAGCCCAAGTACGGCATCCAGGCGAACGCGGAGCTGGTGTACGAGGTCACGCTTAAAAGCTTTGAGAAGGTGAGGGCAGGACCGGCCCCGGGGTGCCCGGGAGGGCTGCTCCTCTTGCAGCATTTCACCCTTTGTCCCTGGCGTGGCTGCGCCGCGGCCCCTGCTGAAGCAGAGACGTCAGCAAGGATCGCTGTGTTCTTAATTTGTTCTCGTGTGTTGGTTTGTTTTATTTTTCTGGCTGGGGTCCAAGGCTGGTTCTCTTATTTGTTCCTAGGCTTGTTCCTTTTGTACTTTTTTTTTTTTTTTTCCCCCTCCTTGGGCTGCAGAGAAAAAAAAAAAAAAGAAAAAGTTTTGTGTCCCACCAGCCGGCCGGGGTGAACACCGGGGGGGCTGCACACAGGGGCTGGGGACACAGACAGGGACATGGGGACAGCACAGGAGGTGCCACCGGGACGGGGCAGGTGCTGCTGGGTCCCCAGCCCCGTCTGGAGCAGGGGATGGTGGTGAGACCCTCTGCTTGCCCTATCTGCGGGGGAGGTCTCTTCCTACCCACTTTTTTTTTTAATATTTTGGGGCTTTATTTTATTTTTACGTTGGGATTTTTCATCCTCTGAGGTGGCAGTGGATGCACTGCAGTGGACGAACCGTGCTGTAACGCTGGGCTCGGAGGAAATCCCATACCCAGCAGTGATTTCCCTGGTGCAAAGGGCTCCTCTGCACTCCGAGCGTGCGCCCCACGTGTGCCACGACTATTTTCCTCTTCCCTTTCACCCCCAGCCCCTCAAACTCAACGAGCTGCCACCTCTGCCCTATGCAACACCACCCTGACAAGCCCCACTCGTTAAAAAGAAACCCCAGAAAGCCTCGTGGATCCGCCTGGCTTGCCATTAATTTCTCCCCCTTCACCACTCCCCCGCGTTTCGAGGTGCGCGGTGCCTTCATCCCGGCGTGCTGCTGGGCGCCGTGCCCCGTGGCCGCGGCTCTGAGCGTTTCTTTGCAGGCCAAAGAGTCGTGGGAGATGGACACCAAAGAGAAGCTGGAGCAGGCTGCCATCGTCAAGGAGAAGGGGACGATGTACTTCAAGGTTTGTGAGCGCGGCGACACCCGAACGCGAGCGGGGAGCCGCGCCGCTGGGCGCACGGAGCAAATCCAGGACCTCCAGAGACCACTTAGCAGTCCTGAAGGGGGTGTAAATGTCAGAAATGTGCCCCCCACCCCCCAAAAAATAACAAAAAGCTGCTCCTTTCCCCATTCCTCTCCCCATATAAATGATGAGCTCCGTGGGAGGTGCAGCCCCTGCCCGCCCGTTCCCCATCCTCGGTGATATCGGGCGCAGATCCGCTGCCTTTCCCAGCTCAGCTTCCCTCTTTGCTCCTTCCCAGGAAGGGAAATACCTGCAGGCGGTGATCCAGTACGGGAAGATCGTGTCCTGGCTGGAAATGGAGTACGGCTTATCCGAGAAGGAGTCGAAAGCCTCCGATTCCTTCCTGCTGGCTGCCTTCCTCAACCTGGCCATGTGCTACCTGAAGCTGCGCGAGTACACCAAGGCCGTCGAGTGCTGTGACAAGGTGCGGGGACGCGGGGTTGCTTTTCCTCCTCTCCCCACATCGAATTTGTCCGAGTACAGGCGGCAGTTTGCAAACAGCAGCGCGTCGTTGGCGTCCCCGCCGCGCCTCCTGCGCCCTTCGCGCGCGTCTGCGTCAGGAAATTGTTAATTCCTTTATAAAGGGCTTGCATTTAACAAGCTTGCCCGTGGTTCTTCATCACGGAGGGCTGGCTGCCTTAAGCAGGATGGTAAGTCACCCGTGAGACGTGTCTGGGACGTGAAGCTTTCATAAAATAACATGAAGCAGGGAGACAAAAACCCGTTTAATCCCAAGGAGCCCTCAGCCCAGGGGCTCCCCGTGCTCCCTGGGTCCTTGTGCAGCGTTCCCGCGTGATTCCAGCTCTGGGGGGGCTTCTCTCCTGCTGACCCTGCCACCCGCAGCGGGGTTTTGTGCGAGGAGGTATCTTTAATCAGCTAGAGTATATCAGTAAAAATTATATAGAAGGATATAAAATACATAGCTGCCAACTGGTTATGGAAACAAGTGGAATTTTGCAGGGCAAGATGCTCTGGAGACTCGGAGCCATCTCCCTTGTCCTAATTTGAGCACTTTTAATGAGGCTTTGAGCTTTGAAAGCCGCCCACTGAGCAAACCTAAACGGGGAGGGCACGGGGCCGCACCAGCAGTGCCCGCGTAGCGCCGGGGCTGCAAAATGAGGGAGCTGCTCCTGGGGAGCATCTTCCCTTGCAAGGGGCCGGTGGCATTCGCAGGAAGGGGAAGGTTCTGCTCCTCTGCTGGTGGTGACGCGAGGCGTGAAGCCACGTTGGTGCACGTGGCCGTGCCGTGGCTGCGCGCGCCCCGAGGAGGTGCTGGGCCCTGGCAAACTCTGTCCTTCCAGGCGCTGGGGCTGGACCAGGACAACGAGAAGGGCTTGTACAGGCGGGGCGAGGCCAGGCTGCTGATGAACGAGTTCGAGCTGGCAAAATGTGACTTTCAGAAAGTGCTGGAAGTGAACCCGCAGAACAAGGCCGCCAGGTCGCAGATCTCCGTCTGCCAGAAGAAGACGAAGGAGCACAACGAGCGGGACAGGAGGATATACGCCAACATGTTCACCAAGTTTGCGGAGAGGGACGCGAAGGTCGGTGCTGCACGAGCGTCCGGGCGCCCCGGTTTGGCCACGTTGAGGGATGCTCGGCAGGCTGGTGGGGAGAAAGGGTTAAAACAGAGGGAATTTGGACATCGGGTTGAGGATGCTGAGGTCTGCCTCCAGCTGATAGAGCCTGGGTGGGAAGGAAACGGTTGGTTCTTGGTCAGCAGAGGACGCAGAGGCTGCTGTCAGGTTGTCAGTAAAAGGATTTACGGCGCGGGCTCTCGACAGCTGATAACAGCGTTGGCATTTGGACGTCGTTCTGCCGGCCGTAGCCGCTGGCCGTCGATGACCTCCTGGCCACCGGCGGCCTGGGTGAAGTGAAATGTCATCCACCCCCCTGGCAAGGCCAAGGGGATTTTGAGACATGATAGTATGGATTTCCTGAATCTTGTAACCCAACGCTCCGCTCCTCTGCTCGTACAAGAGATCGCTTTCTCGTAGCAGGCTCTAATCCAAAATTCCTCCAAACAAAAACCGATGCACGGTGTACTGTAACGAGAGAGGACCCAGCTTTGCAAACACTCTGTACGGGTAATTTTTAGTATAATCTCTTCTGAACCGGTGCCTGAAAGCGAGGCGGTGCAATAAGGGAGTGCTGCGGGCTGCCAGGGGCCTCGTGCTGCGGCACGCTGCGACAGCAGGGCTCAGTGCTGGCCTCCCGGTGGTTCTCCACCTGTGGGGTGGGCTGCAGGTATAGGTTGTGTAGGGGCTGCAGGTATAGGTCTTATATGGGCTTATATAGGTCTTATATGGGCTTATATAGGTCTTATATGGGCTGCAGGTATAGGTTGTTTCTAGGCTGCAGCTGGATAGCCCAGCGAAGGGGCTGCAGCTATAGCTCAGTCCCGTATCTCCCCTCCGAGGGCACCACCTCCTCTCCTCATTCCCCCATGTGTCTGCCTGGGCTCGCTGTGCCAGTGCCCTGCACCATCGGGGCAGCTCCCGTCCTTCCCAAAGGCTCACCCAGAGCTGGGACAGACGAGGTCTCACCTCCACAATCCCC
Organism: Oxyura jamaicensis; assembly: GCF_011077185.1. NCBI lineage: Eukaryota > Metazoa > Chordata > Aves > Anseriformes > Anatidae > Oxyura > Oxyura jamaicensis. The sequence continues at coordinate 1,604,231 of NC_048918.1, read as the reverse complement.
CCAAGCCAGGAAAGCAGGCACCTGGGGTCCGAGGGGGGTCTCTTCTGCCCTGCTGGGCTCAGCCTCGCCTCCGAGCCCTGGCATCGCTGCCGCCGGCTGCTCATCATTTCACCTCGTTTCTGACTCCCTGTGGTTCCTTTGCTCTTTTGCAGGAAGCAGCTAGCAAAACCGAGGTGGAAAAAGAGGCAGCGAAAGCGGCTTGCGCACAGGGGCTGGAAACGGCCGTTGCTGGAGGCAAAGAGGCCGAAGGCCACGTATGATGGAGGGGCAGGAGGAAGGGAGAGCCTCCTGCCCTCAGCCCGCACAGAGAACGGTTTTTGCCAGGACTTAAGGACTCGCCAGTGTTTTCTTGTAAAGCTTGTTACAGTTTGTGTGATCGTGGAAGCAAAAGCGCCTCGCAAAGAAAAAGAAACCCAGTCCTGCTGCTGCGGGCGCGCTCGCGGCTGGGCGCGAGCAGCGGGACGGCGTGGGACCACCGCAAGCGGAACAAACAGCTTTCCAAAGGAGGAGGGGGGAAATAATTAAAAGTCGAAGCTCTTGGCTCTCGGGAGGTTTGTGCAGACAGCTCCTCGCAGCTCGCTGGACTTGGTGTCAGCCGGCTGTGCCTGCGTCCTCCGAGACGAGCTGGGACGTGGGAGCGCTTCGGCACGATGCGACGGAGTCCTCCGGCACCGGCAGAGGCACAGCAGCCTCCTCCTGCGCTGCCTTCACCCTCCTCCTCCTCCTCCTTCTCGGCTGGGAGGGGAGCTGCAACAGGGACCCGGCGCCCTGGCCCCCCCTGTGCTCGCTGAGTTTGCTGTCGGGGTGGGCTCAGGTTTCTCCTCTTGGTCCCCTGCACGTGTCCGAGGGCATTGCAGCACGAGAACGAAAACCTCCTGCGTGCCGGCCACCTCCTCGTCCCTCGGGGGAGGCGATTCCCCCTCCAGCGGCTGCGGAGGCGTTTCTCATCCGTGGTGACCCCTCTGCTTAGGGATTTACAGTTCGGCTTCAAAGCACTGTTTCATTTGGGGGAGTTTATTTTTATTTTAAGAGGCTGTGTTTTATTTTGTCGGAGGGCGAGAAAGGGTTTTCCAGCGCTGCTGCTCGCAGGCGCCTAAATGGCAGCCAGCAGTGGGCTCAGATTTTTAAACGGGGGTTTTATCGCGTAGCTGGGGCCCACGTGAAAAAGAGAAGCAGCAGGTTGGCACCTCGAGGGTCAGGAAGCGAGATAGGTGTTGTCCCTGAGCCGGTACCGAGGGCTCGGTGGTGAGCGCCCCGTGCCGGTGCTGCTGCTGCGACCTCGCCAGTCGCCTTCCTCCAAGCCTGTTGGGTGCTCTCACCACCTTTGGAAAACAGCCTTCAGTTTTGTTTTTTTTTTTTTAATTTTATTTTTACTGTCTGTTCTTTGTACTACCCCTTCTGAAGCTTGAAAATAAAGAACTGAAAAAAAAAAAAAAAGGCTCCTCTTTTCTCCATCCTGCCGTGAGCAGCCGCGGAGGCGACGGCTGGGGACGCACCGGCTCCAGCGATGGCTCCGCTCCTTAGGGAATTATCGGTGTCCCCCGTGGCTGATGCTGCCCCCTTTTTACAGGGGGTGTTGTTGGGGATCTCAGCGGGGCTGCTTCTCCTGGGCAGCTTTATCCCGAGCCCTTTTTTTTGTTTGTCAGCCTGTGATGTGGGAGATTTGGGGCTGGAGCTGCAGGGTGCATCGGTGCCACGCAGGGTGGGTGCTGGGGGGAAAGGCAGCCGCCAGGAGGGCTGGAAGCAGGGGCCCTGCAAGAATTGGCGTTTATTTTATGAAACCAGGCCAAAAAGAAAAAAAAAGCTGTTTTGGGTCAGCCCAAGCCATGTTTTCCTTATGAAACACCCCTGGCTTGCTCCGTGGAAACTTGCAACTTGCTTCCCCCCCACCCCCCTATTTTTAAGCAGGTTTTTATTTCAGCCGGCTTCTCCAGGCTTGGTGCTTTTCTCCTCCTTTTAAGAGAAAATTGCGGGTGGGCAAATGGAGGCTAACGGGAGCATTTCGTACCGAAGGCATCGAAGCCCCCGGTGCTGGTCGTGTGCAGCTCCGAGCGCCGTGCACGACTGGTCCTGAGCCGCGAACAAACCCGAGCAGCGACGCGGAGAGGGACTGCTGTTCTCTTTGGCAGAAAGGTGAGGCGATTATTATTCACCCAGAGCAGCTTTTTAGGCTTTTCAGAGCCTTGCTGGGTGCCCTGCGAGGCGAGGGTCTCGCCGTCCGTCCCACTCCATGGCTCAGGGTGCGTCGAGGACGCCCTTCGCCGGGCGCACGGTGTTTAAATGCCATCTAGTGGGCCTGGGCTGGGAAGGGAGCCTGCGGTGGGCTTTGGTGTTTGCGTTGCTGGGCAAGGCCAGGCTGAGCCCGGCAGGGATTTGTGCAGCTTTGTTTTGCCCGGTGGTCAACCGGAGAGCGCCCGCGGGCAGCCCTGGCAGGGGGAGGTGGGCTGCGGGGAGCGGGGAGGCAACGCAGGGGCTGGGACCCTCACCCAGTGGGACCGGGGCTTGGAGCAGAGATCGACCAGCACGGGGCCACGGCTCGGAGCGGAGCAGGGACCAGCATCAGCCCAGGGCACGCTGAGAACCCCCCCTGGCATCGCTCCTGGGTGGGCTTCCCCCACACTAACCCAACTCCCCTCTTAGTGACACCACGATGCCGTTTGGGGGCGGAAAAAAGGAAGGTCTCCCTAAAAAGATGAGGCGGGATCCCTCTGGAAGCCACGGAGCCTGACGTGCAGGGCCCCCACAGCCAGCGCTGGGGGGAGTGGTGCACCCCAAAACCCCCCCGGGGTCTGCTTGACGCCCCCCTCCCACCGGATCCCATTTTTTCTGGGATTACCGCGACAGCTGCCGCGCTCTGCCTCTCGCCACGGGAAATCCTATTACCGAGTTGCGAGGGAAAAGAAAAAGTTAATCGCGTCCTCCACTCGCTCTTCCTCCCGGCACCGGCGGCGTGGGGCTGGCGGAACCGGCGTGGTGCCGAGCCCGTGGTGCCGAGCCCGTGGTGCCGAGCCCATGGAGCCGGCCCCGCGCCGGTAGCGGCTGCTGGTGGGGAGGAGGTCGGGGCCATGCCGCTGCAGACGGACATCCTGCGCGAGGTCTGGGCGGCCGAAAGGTGAGCGGGGTCGGGCAGGATGCGGCCCCCGGGGTGGGATGCGCTCCCCCCCCCCCGCGTGTTTAGCCTGCTCCGGCTCCTTTTTCTCCCATTTAATTGCGATGTAATATTCGGGTTAATTTTGTTGCTCCGAGGGTCGGCGCGAGGATGCTCGTTGGCTTGAGAGAGTTAATTAGGGCGGATTTGCCCAAATGAACCTCGTCGCTGTCAGCCTTGGCAGAGGCAGACGCCATCCTGGCAGGGAGGGACGAGCCCGACCTGGTCAGGATGGGGGCAGCTGCTTTGGAAAAGTGGGGTCCCTTTTGACTCAGCACCACCAAAAATTGCCATTTTTAAAACAAAACGAGCGGAGCTGAGATGCGAGACCCAAAATGCTGGCACACGCGCTCCGCTCCTCCGCCTGCAGGCTGCCCTGTCCTTTAAAATTAAAAAAGGAAGGTTTGGGGAAGGAAAAGGCCCAAATATTTATTTTTGGTGGCACGGGGTTTCTTGGCACGGCCAAAATGGGATGAAGCTGGGAGGAAACAGCAGCGTTTCGGGAGGGTTTCAGGGGGGGTTTGTGCCCGCAGCGCGGACGCTCCCCCCGCCCCTTCCCACCTCCCAGCTCTCACCTGTGCAGGATCCGGCTCCAGCAGCAGGCTCTCGCCCCCCCCCCATGGGGAAGCTGTGTAGGGTTCAGTTCCCCCCAAGCCCCCCAGATGGGGGGAAAAGCCCTCACCCCTTTCCTTCCTGTGCCCCCACAGCCCCAGCGAGGAGTCGGGGAGCCCCCAGCAGCAGAAGCCAAAGCAGGTGAGGATGAATCCTTCCCCCCCCCCCCCCCGCCCCGTCCTGCTGCCACGGCCTCTCCCCAGGGGTCAAGGACGCCCCCAGCCCCACACCAAGATGGGGTCGGGTCCTCCCTCGGGGCCAAAATCTGGGGGCCGAAATGTGGGGGCACTCCCCCGCCTCCGCTCCCTCCCAAAGCCCATCTCCATCACTCCGCAGGGCCCGTGAGGTGGGATCTTCGTTCCTAATTAGCGCTTTCGTTAAGCCTTTTGGCTAAGCTCGCAGCGGTGACTCACTTTCCAGGGGCTGTGACCCCGACAGCCGGTCCCTCCGCTATGGGGGGGGGGGGGGGGGGGGGGGCTGCATTTCGGCACAGCCCCCGGGGGTCAGCCCCCAGCAGAGGGGGGGGTCTCACGGAGACGTAATCAGCCTGCTTTAATTGACGGCCCCTCCTCAAAGGGCTTCGTTAAGTAACGAAGCAAAGGGCTGTTCTCCCAGGCTGCTTAAGGGATTAGGGGGGTGCGGGAGCTATTTGCGGGCAGCAAGCTGAGGGTATAAAAACCTGGGGGGATTCCAGCCCCCTCAGGAGACCCCTGGGGATGCACGTGAGGAGGAGGCAAAGTGTGGGTGCTGGATCCGGCCCTTTGCAACCCCCTCCCCCCCGTGGTGCTGCTGCGCTGGGGGCTTTGTCCAGCTGGCAGCAAAACCCTGGCAAGGGGGGGGAAAAGCCCTGTTTGGGGTGGGGGCCCTGATAAAACCAGCACTGCGGCACCTTCTGGGGGCCCGCAGCTGGCACCTGCTCCCCAGACGTCCCCTGCCCGCAGCTCGGTGCTGCGCCACGTGCTCTGTATGGGGTGAAGCAGCGTTATTTATAGCCCAGGTTAAAGGGGATTAGGTGTGCTGCCTCTAATCCCCCCGCTTCCTCCCGCCTCGCTCCTTGCTGACCTCGATCCTCGAGGCTCCGGTGTCCCCAGCCCTCCCCGGGCACGGCCTCGGAGCTCTGTACCCACAGCCGGGTTTCCAGGGGGGGGTCTTTGGTGTGGGTGAGAGGAGACGGGGGCATGGAGCTGTGCCACCTGTCCCCGTGTCTCTTGTCCCAGCTGGGGACCCCCAGGGTGTCCCCTGTCCCCAGGAGATGACGGGGGGAGGTGGCTCCCCATACAAAGCCACCCCGCGTCCCCACGGCACAGGGGTTTTTGGGGCAATGCCAGCGTCACGTCCCTTGTCCCCAGGGCTGGCACATCCCGGTGCCACCGCTCTCCTGTCTGTCTGCTAACAGCCCTTTTGGTTTTCCTCCCTCTGCTTTCCCTCCGCGGGGCTGCCCCACGGTAAGGCACTGTTTGACGCAGCGAGCGCATCCCTGCTCGCGCGCCCCCATTTGGGGCATCCCTGCTCCCACAAAATGCCCACATTTGGGGCATTTCAGAAAGGGCTCCGGCTGCTGTAAGAGCGGGGATTTAACCCCGGCACGATCTCGTCTCGGCAGCACCATCGATGAGGGCAGAAGCTGAAGAAGAAGCGGCAGGAGCCCGCGCCGGAGCCTGCACCCGAAGCCAAGCCCCGGCGGCTGCGGGCGAAGAAGCCGGGCGAGTCGGGGGGTGCAGAGGAGCCCCCCGCCCCGGCACAGGGTAAATGAGGCAGCCTGGGGGTCCCTCTGCCAGCCTCAGTCCCCCTAAAGCTGGGGGACAGGCGGGGGCTTTGCCATTTGCCCTGGGACGCGCCAGGCCCCCCACCCACGGCGCTCTCCATCACGGGGTTGCTTGAAATGCCCAGGGCTGAAGAAGCTGAGGAAGAAGAAGGAGGAGAAAGGGGAGGAGGAGAGCGACAAGGACCGCTGCCCCAAAGTCACCCGGGAGCTCCGAAAGAAGAAGGAGAGCCCGGCGCCCCGCTCCTGCGTGGCCAAAGGCCCAAAGAAGCAGCAAGGTGAGGGGGGGACACGGCGGGCAGCGTCCATCCCCACCACCTACGGGGTGCGTCTGCAGCGGCTCTGCACGCCCCGGGGGCGCTTTTTGTCCCCCCAAATCCGCTAAACGCACGGGAAGAAGGACGAGGACCCCCAGCCCCACGCGCGCCCCCGCGGCGCGCGTGTGCGCCCCGCGTCTGCAGCCACGAGGGGGCGGTGTGGCCGTGCGCGCCCCTGCCGGCGCCCACGGCCGTGACCGTGTGCCCACGGCCGTGACCGTGCCCACGGCAGCCGGTGCTCGGGAGGGGCCGGTCCCTGCTGGCAAAACCGGGGGCTGCGGGGTCCTGCTCCCGGCGAAGCCGTCACATCGCCACCGCCGTTGTGTCCCCGCTGGGCAGAGCCGGCCGAGGACTCGGAGGATGACGATGATGAGGAAGAGGAGGTGGAGGATAAAGATCCGCCGAAAAAGCTCAAGAAGAAGCTGCCCAAAGAGCCCCCCTCGGGCGAAGGCCGGGAGAAGAAGCTGAAGCCAAAGGGTGAGCGCCCAGGGGGTGGCTTCGTCCCGGCTCCGTTGTCACTTGCCTGTGTCCTGTCCCCATCGCTGTCCCCGGAGGCTCAGGGGGCCGGGGGCTCATATTTTCTCCCTTGCTCACCCCTTCCTGGCTGTCCTCTGTCCCCCTCCCTGTCCTCTGTCCCCCTCCCTGTCCTCTGTCCCCCCACCCTGTCCATCCCTCCAGGAGACAAGAGCGACCCCGATGGCAAAGCCAAAGCCACCAAGAGCACCAAGAAGGAGCCGACGGCCATGTTCCAGGTGAACGGGGAGAAGAAGGAGAAGAAAAGCAAGAAGAAAGGTACCGGTGAGGGGGGGTGGGCAGCCCCGCTGCCCCCAGGTGGCACCCGTGGCCAGCAGCACCCACACCGTGTCTCTGTGTCCCCCAGCCGCCACCGGCAGCGATGAGGAGGACGACTCCGACTCCAGCACCAAACCCATCAGGTCGGAGAAGAAGAAGAACCCCGTGTCCCTCTTCCAGACCGGCGGGGACCCCCCCAAGGAGAAGAAAACCAGAAAGAAGGGTGAGAGTCAGCGCTGCGAGGGGGGTGGCGGGGCTGGAAGGGCTCTCAGGGGCGCAGGGCAGCCCCGGCTGTCGGGGGGTTGTTACCGATGGTGTCGGTGTTCCCTCCGTGCTCCTGCTTCTGCTCGCAGCTCCTCCCAAAGCAGCCGAAAGCGAGGAGGAAACCCTGGAGACACCGCAGAAAAATTCCAACAAGAAGGGCAAAGGGAAGAAATCCAAGAAGGTATGGGGGGGGAAATAAAAAAGAGGTGTGGGGCTTTCCCCTGCGGGTAAGCTGGGGGGGCTTGGAGCATCCCCTGGGTTGGGCAGCGGGTCTGGAGAGCAGCAGGGACATCGGTGCTGTCCCCAAAGTTGGTGCCACATCGCGGGGGGATGTTGGGCTTGAGGAGGTGGTGGCACATGGCACGGGCAGGGCTCGGGGGCTCTCCGGGAAGCCGCCGTGCACGAGGAAACGCGCTCGAAGGGCTCCGGTTTGGCCTTGCAACAGAAGGAGGAGAGGCCCCCGTCACCCGTCATCGAGGTGGATAACCTGGAGGAGTTCGTGCTGCGCCCGGCTCCGCAGGGGGTGACCATCAAGTGCCGGGTGACGCGGGACAAGAAGGGCATGGACCGGGGGCTGTACCCCACCTATTACCTGCACTTGGATAACGACAAAAAGGTGAGCCAGGGCGGGGGGCCGGAGAGCCTGGGGCTCTGCACCCACCCTGGGAGCACCCTCGCGTTTTGGGGCAGGTGCTGGGGCGCGTCCCGCTGCTCCTGCGCGCCCTTAGCCCTGCCGTTCCCCTTGGGAAACGTCCCGCGTCGGTGAATGCCCCGCGGTGGCCAGGAGCCACGGTCAGGCCAATGACAGCCCCGGCCGGGACACCGGCGGTGTTTTGGGGCTCGTCTTCGCTGCGGGGACTTGCGCAAGGTCGCAGCCGTGTCCCAGAACAAGGTTTTGTTTCGCAAAACCTTGCGCAAAGGCCACGGCGGGGTCGACGGCGATGGCACTGCCCCGGCCCCGCCGTCCTCCCAGGTCTTCCTCCTCGCCGGGAGGAAGCGCAAGAAGAGCAAAACCTCCAACTACCTCATCTCCATCGACCCCACGGACCTGTCGCGGGGCGGCGAGAACTTCATCGGGAAGCTGAGGTGAGGCGGGCACCCCTCCGTTTTGCCGGCACCCCGGCGGCCGCGGGCCAGGAGCGGGTTCGGCGTGCGGGAGGAAGGCTTTGGCTGGCTGAATTTCGGCGCTTGGCTGTGACCCGAGGAGCGTCGGGGGGCAGGGAGGGGGAACAGGCTGGGCCGGTTCCTCCCGTGGGGCAGCTGGAGGCGAGCAGAAGCGCCGGCGAGCGCGGCAAGCCCCGGCCCGCTGCACCGCCGAGCCGCCGGCGCCGTGCCGCAGAGCCTCCGAGCCCACCCCCCCGGTTTTGGGGGACGGGCGCCCTGAAACGGGGACAGTGGAGAAAAAGGGATCAAGGATGGGCGCTGGTCGTGCTCGGGGTTGTACTGGGGGAACAAGGAGGGTTTGGCGGGTTTTGAGGTCGGAGCAATGTTTGGCTGGGCTGGAGGGGTGGGGGGGGGATGCTGTGGGGTGGGTGGTTCGGCCCCGCAAGATCTGAGCACCCCCAGCCCTACACGAGCACAGCACCGAGGAGGGGGTGCCCGGGTTGTTAGCTTGGAGGAAAGCAAAAAATCGGTGGGGCCGACCGTGGTCACGTCCTGTGCCGGCGCTGCAGGTCCAACCTGATGGGAACGAAGTTCACCGTGTTCGACAACGGGGCCAACCCGGACAGGGCCAACGCCGACTGGTCCAACGTGCGGCAGGAGCTCTCGGCTGTGGTTTACGTAAGCGGGGACCCAGGGGGGTCCCAACTGGGACGTCCAGGGCATCGCCCCGTGGGGGCTGTGGACATTGTGGGGTGGGCTGGATCCGGCCCCGAGCCCTCAGGCTGGTTCCTGGTGAGGGGCTGCAGCCCGCGGAGCTGGCTGGTTTTATGGCCGGGGCTTCTCTTGCAGGAGACGAACGTCCTGGGGTTCAAAGGGCCCCGCAAGATGACGGTCATCATCCCTGGGATGAACTCGGATAACGAGAGGGTGCCCATCCGGCCCCGAAATGTGAGTCGGAGCAGCCAAAGGCCAAACCGGGATGGGGCCAGACCTCCCCCCGAAGGCTGGATTTGTTGGGGATTATCTTGGGTTTTACCCAGTTTGGGGCACAGAAAGACTTTGGGGGGGGTCCTGAAATTGAAGGCACCTCTCTGGGAGGCAGAAATGGGTGCCAGTGTCCGTGTATTTTGCTCCGGGCTGTGTCCCTTCTCCCAGCATGGTCCTGCCATGGGGCCGTGTGTCGGGGAGCACCCAGGGACGGGGCATCCCGCTGGGAACACCACGGGGGTGGCAGGGCCCTGGGGGGGGTGGCAGGGGGGACACCTCCCCTTTGCCACCCCCCCTCGCCCTCCCCAGGACAACGACGGCCTCCTCATGAGATGGCAGAACAAGAACATGGACAACGTGATCGAGCTGCACAACAAGGCGCCGGTGTGGAACGACGAGACCCAGTCCTACGTCCTCAACTTCCACGGCCGCGTCACCCACGCCTCCGTTAAGAACTTCCAGATCGTGCACGGCAGCGACCGTAAGCTGGGGGCGGGTTTGGGGTTGGGGGGGGATGATCTTGGCTGGGGTCCCGGCACCCCTGCAGCCCCCTTTTTGCTGCATTTTATTTATTTTTTGTGTCTCGCACGGCTGCTCTGGGGGCCCTGCTCGCGTTCGCCAGCGCCCGGGGTGAAGCGCGCAGCCCCGCGCTCCGGCAGAGGGAGCGCGCGTGTCACCTGTTGCCAGGCAGATTCGGGCAAGGACCCATCCTGCAGGGTGCTGAGCACAATGCCAGGCCACGAGGGCACCCCGCAGCATCCCCCCACCTTCCCCCGGCACGCACCCCACGTCGCCGATGCGCACACCCCTGGGGCACATCGCACCTCGGGGACAGTCCCTTGGGGTGACTGCGACGACCCATGCAGGACCCCGCAGCACCCCCGAACCCCGCAGCACCCCCAAACCCCCCAAACCCCGCAGCACCTCCCGCCCCACGGGAAGGCGTGAGCGGCCCCACGGCGAGCGTCCTGCCACGGGGCAGCGCTCAGCCCCGGTGCGAGCAGCCGGCCGCGGCCGCTCGTCACCTGTCCAGCACAGTCAGAAGCCATCGGCACCCGGGGTGTTGGGTTACAGGACAGAAAAAACCTGCCGGGGGGCCCCCCGGTTATTTTTACAGATTTCCTGTCACCCGCGCTCCGGTGACAGCAGCGGCCACGCCACGGGGGTTAGTGGGATCCGCGCCCCTCCGCGGGCTCTGGCTATGTGGGGAAGGGGTCTTGGGGGGGCTGAGGGGTGCCACGTCCCCGCGACACCCCGCTGGACCATGCAACGGGAAAACGCTGGGTTTTGATAAATTGTGCTGCAAAAGGGGCCGGGAGCTGGGCGCGGGGTGGCTGCTTTGCCACACCGCTCTTTAAATCCCCTTGGAAAAGGGATGGGGGCACAGGAGCCGTGTCCCCCGCCCCACGCGCCCTCCCCTCTGTCCCGCAGCCGACTACATCGTGATGCAGTTCGGGCGCGTGGCCGACGACGCCTTCACCATGGACTACAACTACCCGCTGTGCGCCCTGCAGGCCTTCGCCATCGCCCTCTCCAGCTTCGACGGGAAGCTGGCCTGCGAGTAGCCCCCGGGCTCCCCCCCCGTCCCCCTCCCCTCCCTCGCTCCCCGTTTTCGGCACCCCTCACCCCATTTGGCTGCCCCCTTCCCCGGCTCGCCCGGGGCCGGCTGCGGATCCCGGGCAGGAGGCAGAGTCAGGCCCGGGGTATATTTAGCAGATGAGGCTGCCTGTGATCCCGATTTCATCCCTTTGAGACGTTTCTTGGACTCGAATCCTGGAAACTCATCCCTCCTTTTTTTTTTTTTTTTTTTGGTCTGTTTTGTATTTTGTAGCGTGTTCTTTAAACGAGAAGGGGGGGGGGTTGGTGGTGTCCTTTGGTTCGGGGTAGTTCCTCGTCCCCCTGCGGGCACGTGGCCGGGCTCTGCCCAAGGTCACCCCGTGGCACCGCCAGCGCCCGCCACCTCCAGGACCGGGATTTCATTTAAGCGCTGCTGCTGGGGGGCAAGGAGCCCCCAACCCAGCCCAGCAGCAGGGGCAGCCCCCCAGCACCTCTTTGTTTGCTCCTCCGCTGTGCACGCCGCCGCTCAACGCCTTACGGTCACAAACCCCCCCGCTTTTCACCACTTTCTCTGGCACGAGCGGCTGTGACGTGCCCAGAAGTGCAGCGTCCCTGCAAGCCATGGGGGTGCCCGGGAGCCCTGTGGGATTTGGGTCCCCAGGGAGCAGCCTGACCCCCCCAGGGCGGGCACGTGTCGGAGGCGCAGCCGGTGCCACCGGGAGCAGACCTCGAAGGGAAAAGCGCGCTCGCAGCCAGACGCATCGTGTGGTTCACGAGGTGTGGTGCAGCTCCGAGCCGCGCTGCTGCACGGGGACAGGTCCCACAGAGCCCCCGCTCCATCTCCCCCTGTCCCCGGAGGTGACAAAGCGGGGGTGCCACCCCCCGACTCGGGCCCCTGGGTTGTAAATGGGTGCTGAGGAAGAGGAGGTGCTGGAGAAGGGCGGCGTGGTGGGAGCAGGGCAGCTCACGGCCCATTTTCCAGCACAGCCCTGGCTTTGGTGGGTGAGGGCTGCATGGAGAGGCCCAAATCCCTGATTTCAGTGATGAGAAAGGCCGGGACACATCAAGGTGTCCCAAAAGGCCATCCCGATGATGCTCCTCACCCCTGCTCATCTCACAGACTGCCCCCCAGGGATGCTGATACAAGCTGGGGTCCCCTTGCCTGGGTGCAGATGGGTCCTCCCCTATCCTGGGGGTGCTCCGAGCACCCAAAGTGCCACGAAAGGTGACTGGAGCGGACAGGCAGAGGAGCAGGAAGCAGATGAGACAGCCGTGGTTGTGCAAGAGGGATGCTCTTCCTCGCTGGGCAGTGTCGCAATGCCGCCGTGGCCTGAGCCTGTCCCTGCGCTCCCATTGTCCCCGCGCTCCCATTGTCCCCGTGCTCCCATCCCCACAAGGGGCTGGGGACAGAAAGTGGCAGCGCTGGACCCACGCTGGATCCTGCACCTGGTGCTCGGCGAAAACCCCAGCTGCGGAGAGCGGTGCAGGATTGTACCCCGCTGTGCTGCACCCCACCACCGCAGTGACACGGGGACGGGAGGACTCCTTCCTCAGATGCCACCAAGCAAACCCAGCGTGGGACAGGCTCCCAGCACAGCCCCATCGATGCCAGCACCGCGGGGAGGTGACAACGCCAGCGACAGCGCTGCGGGGACCGGGGGCAGCAGCCATACCGCTGGCCAACATCTGCCTTGGTGGCTTTGCAGAAGGAGCCTGTTTTATCCCCAGAGCTGCACGAATTCGGGCTCCGTGATTCATCCGATGATTGCACGGGGGGCAGATGGGGCTGTCCATGTGCCCGTGGGGGATTTTATCCCTTACCCATATGGCAAGACCCCGGGAGCGAGAGGAGAAACAGCCGCTGGGGTTTGAGGCCAGCATCTCCTGGCTAGGTATGGCCAGCAAATGTGGGGGAAAGCAAGAGCTTTCTGCCCAGATCCAGCCGGGAACCACACATCTGTTTGAAATTGGGACACGATGGGCTGACGGGTGAGGGCTGCCTCCACCCGCACTTGTCTCCGTTTCCTGTGCACCGGTGGAAGCAGAAAAGCCAAAGCGCAGCCGGGGAGTGGGGTTCGGCTCGAGGGGCTCCGGGAGGTCTCCAAATCCCAACGCACGCTCACCCGGGAGCACCGCTCTTCTCCTGGGTGTTTCTCCCTCAAAACACCGCTGGTTTTTTTTTCCATTCTTACTCGCAAGCCCCCAACAATTCCCAGCCTGCAGCCCCCGCAGAAGCAGCCAAAGGGAGCCCGAAGCTTCAGAGGGTGGGAGACGCGATGCCACCGCGTCCCAAAGCGAGCACCTTCGGAGGCGACGTGCGAGCAAGGCGCGCAGCCTACAGCAATTACAGCGCCGGCCGCCTACCCCAAATCGCTCACACAAATCCTCCTAACCCAAACCAACTGCGGCACAAGGAACAAATGAAAACAATTTAATAGGGCGATGGATATTCGGGCCTTTTGTTTGCGCTGGCTGTTAACACCAGAGGAGACGAGGAGCTGAAGCACAAGAAATGTGTATCTACTTTGGCCCGACGGAAAGTGTGACGGATGTGCCGGCAGACCAATGGGTGAGGATGAGGATGTGTGCGTGGGTGTGAAAGGAATGCTTGCTGCAAGAAAAGATCAAAAAAAAAAAAAAAAAAAAAGAAAGAAAAAAAAAAGGGGGGGAAAGAAGAAGAACGAGCCTTATCAACTTCAGTTGAGGCCGAAGCGTGCATCTTCCTCGGAGAAAGGATTTTCTCAATCCCGGGGGATGAGCTTTACCCTGAGGCGGAGACTTTGAGGCTGCTCAAGCTTCAATTTCGGGGGCTGGAGCTAGGCTGGTGGTGTGGGGCTGGATTTAACCCCATGAAGCACACGAGTTCTTCCCGGGAGCCAACCCAGGAAACGCGTTTTATTTTTGCAAAGAAGGTTATCGGGAAAAGAGGGGGAAAAAATGCCCCACCTGGATGCTGAGCATCCCACCGAGGACGCACGTCGCCGCGGTGCCGCCGGCGCTCCCCATCCTGCTCCGATAAACGGAGGGATGTGAGGAGCGCTGGGTGCATCGCAGTGGGACCGGAGGGGAGCCCAACACACGGAACCTCCCCAGAATTTAAGGGCCAGAGCCCCTGGGTTCCCAGCGAGTGCCCTGCCCAGCAGACAGCAGTGCTCAGCCTCGGGGGCTCTTGGTCCGCGCTTTGAAGTGGCGATACGTTAATTAATTAAAGAAGTGGTTGGGACGTGTGTTTTTCTCTCCTCTCCCCCCTCCTGCAAATTCATCTCCATGATATCTTTCACGGGGGAAGGCAGACTCGTGCCTGATAAGCCGGGCTGAGCCGTGGGTTTGCAGGACGGGCTCGGCTCCTGCTCGGCGCAGCAACCGACAGGCAGGGATGGGGAAGCCAGTATTTTTCAACTGCTTTTAGAAAGGAATCATTTTTTAATTAGTGAATCCATTCTGGAGAAGTGTCGGAGTTTTACAATGTTGTAGCTGTTCTTGGTGTGTTGCCTAGACTTGGATGTTCTGGCCATAAGAAAATATTATTTATGGCATTGCTGCTCGCAGCTCTTTTATATTATAATTCGGGAAAGGAAGTTGCTGTTCCCACCAGTGGACGAAGAATAGCAGAACCCGGGATTATGAACTTCTGAAGGAGGAACAAAAAAAAAAAAATCCTAATCGGCAGGGCTGAAAAAAAAAAAAAAAAACACCACACAAAAACACCCAAAGCCAGAGTCGGGCTGGGATTGCCACGCTCCAGAAGGAGCTGAGCCCAGCATGGCAGGCGCTTGGATCGCCGCCGCCGCGCCGAAGCCCGGTCCCGCAGACGCTTTCTGCACGCACTTGGAGCTCGGCGCAGCGGTAACCCCATTGTTACTCCCCTGCGCAGAGTTACATGTGTTCCTAAACATTTGCAGATCAGGCTTTTATTCATGGGCTAATGCACGCTTGTTTGCTCATGCCTTACTCAGCCTAAACTCCTATTGAACTCAATTAAGGCTGTCATCTCCAGGAGCAGTCAATGTCATTTTTGCCCAAGTAAGGGATGAGTAACGAGTGCTCAGAACGGCCCTTGGAGAATAGCAGCCATTTTGTTGCAGTTTTTGGTCCAGATTCTTACAGTTAGCACCAGGCCAAGGGTGGAAGAATGCGATACGGCTTTATTAATCATCCCCGATTGCTGAATGTGCTGGATGCTCCGGAGATGGTCGCCTTGCAGGATGCAGCGTTGGCTGCCTCGTCCCGAAACGCTTGACTACAACCAAGTTCGGCACGAAAATTAGAAAAATATGGTTTTGAAAGGGATGGGATGCAAAGAGCATCCCTTCCCCGAGCGGAGCGCCGGGAGGGTCCCACTCCCCGATCCACCTCTGCGTGCGTCCCACCATGGCACAACCCAACGTGGCCGGGTCCTGGGCGCGTGCCGGACCCTCTGTGCCGTGGAGCCGGGGTTTTGTGCCTCTTGCTGCCCAAATCGGGGCCACGGCTCCCGGCAGCGGGGCTGGGCCAGGGCCAGGGACTCGCATGCGATCAGCCGGCTGCGGCTTAGCGCGTTACCACCCATCGGCTCGCTCGTAGGAAGTGACCGCGGCCCCGCTGCTGGCCGGGTTCCCTTGGGAAATCGAAGCCGCCTGGGCTGAGATCCCCATCCCGGGTACCGGGGGGAAGCCAGGGGGGGCTCACAGGGGGCTCGTGGGGGTCTGCGCGGGGACACGGAGGGGTTTGGAGGGGGTGAGGGTATGGGGATGAGGAGGGGGTGAAGGTGTGAGGCAGGGCATGAGGGTGATGGAGGTGTGTGGAGGAG
>NC_048918.1:1587635-1588799 GCF_011077185.1 Oxyura jamaicensis | reverse complement strand
ATGAGGAGGGTGATGAAGGTGTGCACTGGGCGATGCAGGTGGGCAGATGAAGGTGTGCGGAGCGGGATGAAGGCCTGCGGGAGGAGGATGAAGGTGAGCCCAGGAGGACGAGGAGGAGCAGGGGGACAAAGGTGTGCGGGGTGGGCGACAAAAGCTGTGCCGAAAGCCACGATGGTGAGCGGGGGTCCCCCGGCAGGCAGGCGGGGGGGTCAGGACGGGAGGAAGAGGAGGAGGAGGAGGAGATGGATGAAGGCTCCTAGAGGGCGCTGCCGGGGCCGGGCTGCTCTTTGCTCACAAACTCCCTGCGGAGGGGAACGGGCCCCGTTCCCCCCCATCCTCCCCTCTCCCCTCGGAGCCCCGACCCCCGGCGGGCCTCGCCGCTGCCTCCCCGAGGCCGGAGGCCGGGCGGGGAGGAAGGAGGAGGAGGAGGAGGAGGAGGAGAAGAAGGAGGAGGAGGAGGAGGAGAAGAAGGAGGAGGAGGAGGAGGAGGAGGAGGAGGGCGGAGGGTCGGCCCTGCCCCGCCGCCTCCTGATTGCCTCCCAACTTTCTGCTCCTCCCTTGCAGAAACTTTCCCGTCCCTGCGCCTGGCTCCGTGCGCGGACTCCGGGGCCAGCAGCGCTCCCGCAGCCCCGCCGCCCTCCCCCGGCCCGATCCCGGTCCCGATCCCGGTCCCGATCCCGGTCCGGGTCCCGGTCCTGATCCTGCTCCCGGTCCTGGTCCCGGTCCCGGCACCCGCGGCCGGCCCAGCCCTCCGAAGCACGGAGCAGGTAAGCGCCCCGGGCAGGGGCTCCCAGCCCCCTTCCTCCTCCTCCTCCTCCTCCTCCTCCTCCTCTTCCTCCCTCCGGCTGCACCGAGCCTTGGCAGCCCCGGGGGGGGCTGGAGGGGAGCTGGGGGGGCGGCACGGCTCGGCTCGGCACGGCTCGGCTCGGGACGTGGGGCCCCGGCAGCCCCCGCTGCGCCCCCCTCATCCCACCCCGGGCCTCAGCCCCCGGGGCTGCTCCGTGCGCCCCCCCCCGGACCCTGCCCTTCCTCACCCCCCCCCCCCCCCGGGGTCCCCACTCAGCTCCGGGACCCCCGTTCAGCACCGGGAACCCCCCCCAACACCAACCAAGGCCGCCCCAAAACCCTGCGGCCAGCCCTGCCTTGGGTGTCGGGGCTGTCCCC
>NC_048918.1:1586833-1587535 GCF_011077185.1 Oxyura jamaicensis | reverse complement strand
CCCCAAACCCTCTCCGCTGCCTCATTTTATGCCCCCTCCCCCCCCATTTTTCCAGCCCCAGACCCCATCCAGGCCTGGCAGCGCTCGGCACCCCCCCCCCCCCGGCCCCACTCAGCTTTTCCAACCCAGGGCCGCCATCCCGCGTTTCCAAATTCATGATATATTTATTTCTTATTACTTATATATTTTGATAATCCCCCTTGCGCCGCGCATCTCCGGGGCGCGGGCTATGGGGTTACAAAGAGGCCTTGTGTGCGGTGCGGCCCCGTACGTCGGGGACGCGCCGCGTTATGTAAAGGGCGGACGGCGTCGAGGCCGCGACGCCCACCCCGAGCCCCGGGCAGCTCGGCGGGGTCGCGGGGCCACATACGTGTCACGCTACATGTGTGTCACACGCATGTAGGGGATGACCACGCGCTGACTGTATGCTAAACACTTTGTGCCTCGTCATATGGGCGCATTGCTAACGAGTCAGCAATTAGATGTATAATTTTCAGCAGTGTGTCATCTTTATTATTATTATTATTTTATTTTTACACCCTCCTTGGTTGTGTTGTGTTGGTTTGTTGTTTTTTTTTTGCTTTGGTTTTGTTTTGATCCCCTTCTATCCCCTCCGAGGAAAAATAACGCCCTGCCCAGTGCCGCCTGCCTCCGCCCCCCGAAACCGGGCTGTGGGCAACACGTTCGGCCCAGAGTGGCTGG
>NC_048918.1:1577792-1586733 GCF_011077185.1 Oxyura jamaicensis | reverse complement strand
CCCAGGGCCCCCGGCCCCCCCCCCCCCAACCCGGGGGGTGGGCAACACGGTGGGCCCATGGGGGGGGGGGGGGGGGGGGGGGGGTGAAAAGGGAGGGGAAAAAAAAAAAAAAAAAAGGACATTTTTGGGGAGAAACCAGCTGGGAATGACACCAGCAGCTCTGCTGGAGCAGCGGGCGCCCCGCAGCCCCCGGTCTCCGTTGGCTGGTTGGCAAAGGACGAGGGGAAGGTTTGGGGATTTTTTGGCTCTTTGCGGGGGGCCGGGGCGAGCCGGGCCAGGCGACCGTCCCACCGCCGAAGTGATAATCTCCTGTGTCAGGCGCGCCGGGGTATTTTTGGGCTCCAGCGTCCTCTCTCCTCCTATCGCTTTACCCCGCGCGGGTACGTGCGCGCCGTGAGTCAGGGCTTTGGCGCTGCCCGGGGGGCCCCGGCACCCCCCTGCGGTTTTGGGGTGCTGTTTGGGAGACGGCCGGGCTCCGGCGGCGAAGAGAACTGGGGGGGGGGGGGGCTCGGGCAGGTCGGTGACCCCCACCCCGAGCACCGTGGGCACTTTGGTGGCCCCAAAGCTCTTCCCGGCACCTGGTTTTTGGGGTGGTCCTTGGGGCGGTTTTGCCGTGGGGTGGGAGGAAAAGGGGATGGTTGGGGGGAGCCCCCCCCCAAGGTCACCAGGGGGCGGCGGGGCCAGGACCCTGCTCGCAGGCAGGTGTTGGCCGTTTTGTCCCCGTCACTTCCCCGCTGGAGGGGACAGGCACAATTATCCCTTTGGGGTGAAAACGCTGGATTTGGCCCCCGTTTGGGTCTGCAGCAGGGATTCGCCCTCCCTGGACTCCCCGCCGGTGACAGCAGGGACAGAGCTGCTGGTGGGGACGGGGTGCGCGGCCACCCCTTTCTGGGTGACACTGGGGACCTGGGGAGACCTCGGGCACGGCTCGGGGCCGCGCTCGTCCCTGTGGCGGGCGCGTGGCTGGCACGGCACCGGCTCTCCCAACCAAAATAACCCTTTGCGAGCGGCCGGGCTCGAGCCGCGTTGCGTAACGGCACCCGGGCGCTTCGGGCGCCTCGAGGACCCTCGGCCAGGAGCGAGGGGTCTGCTTGGCACAGCCGCGGCCTTTCGGGGCACATCCAAACCCTCCCGGCACCGTATCCCGGCCCCGCCTCGCCAAACCCCTTCCGAACCCATCATAAAAGGGACTCGCTAGCGTTTCCCATGACACACGGGCACTATTTATCACGATACCGGAAACGGCATCTTCTTTAATCGCCGTTTAACCCCCGGCTCGCCGCCGGCAGGAGGGTGCCGGGGCCGTGGCCAAAGGGCAGGAGCGTTACCCGGCGGTGTGCGCGCACGGGGCGCAGCGGTGCTCCTGGGGAGGTGGGGGTGGCCGTGGCAATCAGCTGTAATTAATGCGTTAAAAAATCGGGTAACCGCGCTGCTCCCGTCACACGCACCCAGTTGAGGCCGGCGTGAGGTGAGCTCGGGGCTGTTGGGATGGGGAGAAGCGTTGGGCTGTCTTTGGGGGAAAAATGGGGGTTTCTGCCTTACTGCCTGTTCTTCCTTCGGTGGGAGTGGGGATAGAGGTGAATGGCGGGGAACGGGCTGTGAAACCCTTCCCAAAACCCTTCCTAAAGTTTCGTGGCAAGAGCTCTTTGTGGGCTTGGCATCCCGATGGCCGTACAAGCAACAGGCAAGACGGATGGTAACCAAAAAGTTGCCATTTCCAGGAGCTTTTCCCTCTTTTAACAAAACTTTGACAACAGTTGCAAGGCTGGTGGGGC
Source organism: Oxyura jamaicensis (assembly GCF_011077185.1). Taxonomy (NCBI): domain Eukaryota; kingdom Metazoa; phylum Chordata; class Aves; order Anseriformes; family Anatidae; genus Oxyura; species Oxyura jamaicensis. The sequence continues at coordinate 1,584,958 of NC_048918.1, read as the reverse complement.
TGCACAGAACGGCCCCCGTTGTCAGCACCCCTGCTGGTAAATAGGTTTTTTCTGGGGGGGGGGAAGCTCTTAGCCTGTTTTTTTTTCTGCCACCAGCATCCGAGGCGGTGTTTGGGGTCGGTGCCCGGGTCAGGCGCGTCGGGAGCGTGCCGGAGTCGCGGCCGGCCGAGCCCAGGCACCTGTGTTGTGGTTGGGGCAGGCACCTGAAGTGTGTGGGCGTTCGCTGTTGCCACCGTCACGTGTCGTCTTACGAAATGTTTTTTTCGGACGGAGGGAGGGAAGGTAATGATGGGGTGAGCAGTCGGGGCTGTGCCCCGCGCCAGCCTGCAGCGGGCACGCGGCGATATCGCGCCGGTTCGGACAGGTCGCTGGGGCTCCCCGGGCCGCGGTTTTACCCGTCTGGGAAATGGGAGCAGCGGCTCCCTCGTGCTGAGAGGCGGCCTCGGGGTGTCGGACCGTCAGTCGTGCACCCGGAGCAGAGGGTGGGTGAGGTGCTGGGCGCGAGCGTGGCCCCGTGTAGGGTGTTGTAGGGTGTTGTGAGGAGTGCCAGTAGCTGAGCCTGGCGGAGGGGACAGGCCACGAGCCCCCATGTCCCGTCCCCTTGCCCTGCGCTGACTCGAGCAGCAGGATCCCATAGGCAAAAGGGTTTGGAGAAGCGTGGATGCCCATGGAGCATGTCCCCCCTGGTGGCGCAGACATGGATGGAGCCCGTCCCCTCACCAGCTCATGAACAGATGCACAGCTCCGATGTCCCCAGTGTTGTCCCTGCACCGTACTGGGACCAGCACGGCCCGGTGGCCGCCCCCGCAGCGGGCGCTGGGTGCGTCCCGCCAAGCGCTGGGCCCCGGCTGGCTGAAGCCAACCCGCTGCTAATCCTCAGCCATCCTCTTACGAGCCCGAGGCGAAGAAGGTGACTTGAGCGCGCCATGGCTGCAGCTCGCCCTGTAGTGTTTGCTCGCCAGGGGACGGTGAGCGAGGTGCGAGCGGTGGAGAGCGCTGGCTTTTCCCCTGCGCCCTCGCTGCCGGGAGAACGGACGCAACACGGAGCTGGCAGCTCGCTCCCCTCGTCTCGGGGCTGGGGGACGGGACGGGACAGCAGGGCTGGATCTAATTTTAGGCGCTGGGCAGAGCCTCACAGAGCGCCGGGCAGCGGGGACGTCTCACGCCGTGATGCCCGCGAGCAACCTCGGCGGAGAGCGGGTGCCGGGCGGGCTCCGGGTGGCCCCGCGCTGCCAGCCCGGCTTCGCCCCTTGGGCACGAGCTGCTGGAGAGGCTGGGGGTCCTGGGGCCGTGCTCCTGCTTATCTGGGACCCACTGAGCCCTGGCAGCTCCGTGCCTCAGTTTCCCTGTGGCGGGGCGGGAGGAGGCAGGAGGGCTGGCCAGGCTCGGGGCTCCTCGCCTGGGAGCGCCAAGCCTTATTATTTCCCCACGACTGTCTCCTCCTCACTCCTCATAAAATTAGATCCAGCTGTTCACAATAGCCACTAACTTCTCTCCGGAAGATGTTCAAAGTTTACAGACGCGGCGTGCGTGGAGGATGGGCTGCCGTTCCCATGCCAGCTCCCTCGCCCGCCCTCCCCCAGCGCCTGCCAGCTCCTGCCTTCCCCAGGCGGAGGCAACGCGGCGGCGCCCGCACGCAGCCGCACGAGCCCCCGCGCGAAGCGAGCCTTGTGTGTTCCGGTACCAGGAGGACCCGGGTGCTCCGTGGTCCCCGCTGCAAACTGAAGCTCCCGGGCAGGACCCCGTGTTCTCCCCACGAGGTGTCTCGCCTGCCGGAGCAGCCCTGTGCGCTCGGCAGAGCGTCGGCACGCGAGGTGGGCAGGGTGCACGCTTGGTGCACGCTTTTGGGGCTCACCGACGCCTGTGCTCAGCTTTGGCAGGAGTTTGGGCTCTGGCTGCCATGCAGTGTGGCCGGCGTGTCCCCTTGTAGCCTCGCCTGGGTGGCATCGCAGAGGGTCGGGGTCCTGCTCCGACGTCTGGGAGTCGGCGCGCCGGGGGCTGAGAGCGCTGCGCCGGGCTCCCCGGAGCCGTTGGGCCAACGCTCCTTTCTGGAGCTCCTTCTTTCCCTAATAATACCGCCTTCGTGTATTTTTAGCAACTTTCCTCCCCAAGGATTCCAGAGCAATTTTACAATCTGCAGGAGCGGGAGTTTGCTTTGCCCGTTTTCAGCGCCGAGAGGCTGCCGCGGTGGCACCGGGAGCGCTCAGTCCCCCTGCGCCGTGGCCGCTGGTGGGGTTTGGTCCCAGGGGGCCCAGGCAGCGTCGAGAGGTGCTGGGGAGAGGGCGATGTGCCGCCGCGGGTGTGCAGGAGGATGCTTTGCTTGCCCAGTTTGTTTACTGGCAAGCAGCGCGCCGTAAAATGATGCTAACCCTGAATATCCCTCTCCGGGAATAAATCGCCAGCGTGGTCTGCGCCATGCAGTGCGCGCTGCTAACGCAGCTCCTGCGTGGCCTCGGCTTGTGTCGGCTCTCCTAGGCTAAAGAAACTCGCTCCGGGAGGGCAGGGAAACGTGCCTCCTCTCCGGGTGACAACAACCCAGTGCCATTTCCGTGTCACGTTTTGCCCCAGTTGCGGGCAGCCGGAGCCATCTCCGCGTCTCCGCCGGGACGGGAACACCGGGGACCTGATGGCACCAACCCCTGGGGTCGGGGCAGGGAAGGCTGCAAAAATACCCATGGCCTTGCAGGCTTCCCCCCATGTGCTTTTCTTTTTGGGGGGGGGGATTGGCTCTTAATGTCCCCCCCTTGCACCCCTGGGACCTCGCTCGGTGGGGCAGCGCGGTGCCGCTCGCCCCCGGCCGCGGGCGCCCCGGGCTCCGGCGGTGCCGGCGCAGGCAGCGGGCGCAGCTGCTCCCGGGCAGGGTTGGGTTTCGCGGGGGCGGAGGCGGCCGGGGCCGGGGGTGGGTGTGAAATCCACTGCAGCCTTCCTCCTCCTCCTCTTCCTCCTCCTCGCCTGGCAGCCGCCGGCCCCAGGAAGACGTTTGCCCCTGCTGCGGTGGCCGGGCAGTGGGGTCGGCAGCTCCCAGAACTGCTCCGTGGAGGTGTTTCTCCTCCCTGGAGCATGGCCGCGGGTTCGTAGGGTCCCCGGGACGTCTGTCCCACCCAGACAGAGGGACACCACCCCTGCCCTGGCTCCTGCGGCTCTCCCTTGCCCACGATGGGGTTTGGATTCCCCTTAAGGGCAAGCTGGGGGTCCCAGGGGACCCAACATGCGGTTGATCCCGGGATGGGAGTATTTTGGTGCAGGATCGAAGCGAATTCAAGCACGGGTGGGGGCCGTGCCACGGTGCTGGCCGTGCCCCTGGGCCACCCGGTGCTGGGGGGGGTCAAGGGGTGGCCGTCACGGTGGCCCCTCCGCAGCAGGCAGCTCCAACCCTGTTGTTTCCCTCCAGCTCGTTTCATAACACAGAGAGCAATTAATGCCGTAAAAGCTTTCTATTTATGCGCTGCTGGGTGAAACGCCCCGGCTGGGCAGGGCGGGAGGTAATTGGGCCAGGGAGGGAAGCCGGGGTAAGGTGTCCGTCTGTCCCCTGCCCTGTACGTCCCGGCCCCAAGAGCCTTGAGCAAAACCAGCCCCGGTCCTCCAGCAGTCGAAAACCAGCTCTGCCGGGGCCCGAGGAAGAGGAGGAGGCGGAGGGGTTTGTTCGCACACCCGCTTGCGCCGTTAGGAGGGAGCACCTCGCCCGCTGGGGCTGGGAGTGCCCCGGGCTCTGCTCGCCTCCCGTCCCTTCTCCGTGTCCTAATTTTCTAGGGCCAAATCGCTCAGGTTTCCCCGTCGTTTGCCCTCCGGAAAGCCTCCCGCTCCGGGACAGGGCGCTGGGCATCCCTCGGCCTCGCGCTGCTGCTGGGCGCCAAGCGGCCGCGAGGTTTCGGGGCTGGGGTCGGGGAGCAGCGGGGACCCCCGTGCCCCCCGGCAGCGCCGCGGACCCCGGTGGGACGCTGCCACGTGGCCTCCTGCGGTTTCCCCGCTCCGATTGCTTCCTGAGCCGCCCGCCAAGCCGGAAAGGACAGGAAGCGATAGAGGAAAGGAAATTAGTCAGGCCGTCCCGCGGGGAGCACCGGGGGCTCGGCTGCCTCCCCGGGCCCCCAGCCCGTGCCGGGGGAGGCTGGCCGGGGTCTCGGTGTCCCTTGGGGGACGAGGTGGCCCCGCAGTGACCGGTGAAGCCCCGGGTGGGAGGGGGCAGGCCGTCCTTCCCCAGCTGGGGAATTCCTCAGCACAGCCCTGGAGCTGCTTGGAAGAGGAGCGAGGTGAAGGCAGAGCTCCGCCGCGCCCCCGGCGGGTCCTGGCAGGGCGCGGGGTGGTCCCCGAGGGAGCTGGGGACCCCCGGCTCCTGCAAAGGGCAGGTCGGGTTCTTGGCTGGTGCCAAAACCAAACGTGCTGTAGGGTCATGCCCGGGCTTGGTGCATGGCACGGGGTCATGGGCCGACTGGGAAGAATCTTCCCGTGTGCTTCGTGGCCTCGCTGGGGTCCCCCCCGGTAGGGCCATGTCACAGCGGGGTGGCAGAGGTGGCAGCGGGGTCACGAGGGGCACGGCAGCAAAGATCTCGGCGTGCCTACAAACTGCGTCCTCCCGCCAGCCCCCCAGCCTGCTCCTGCGATGCGTGGGGCCACCCGCGAGGCTCCGCTTCGGGGTTTATTCGCTTGGGGTCTTGCAGAGCCGGTGCAACGGGGCGGCCCCTCTCGGCACCCCCCAGCGTCCTCCTCGGGCCACGGCGCACTGATCCTGCCCCAGTTTCAGAGTGGGGCCGAGCCGGGACAGGTTGCACAGCCCAAGGGGGGGGGCTGGATGCTCAGCACCGGGGAGCGGGTGCCTCCCCCGTGCCACCGACGGCGGTGGCCCCGTGTTGGCGTCGTCCCCCCTTTGCCGTCCCCCAGCGGGGCGGCGGTGCCGGAGCGGTTGCTTGTGCAGGTGAGAGGCTGCGCCCGGCCCCGCCGCCTGCCCGGGCTTGTTGCTGAACTTTTATCCTTTCGCCATGGGGTCCGGGCAGGGGGGGGGGCGGCAGGGCTGGCTCGCCTCGGGGCCCCCGTGCGGGAAGGCAGGCGGGGAGCGGGGGGGCGGCCGGACCCCTCTTTTTGCCGGTTCTGCTCACCCCCATCCCTAAGTGTCCCCAACCCCTGGGGGTCCTGGTGCTGCTCCCCACGGGATCAGGGAAGGGCTGGGTAAAGCGAGGAGCTTGGGGCTGCTGTGCCCTGCACTGTGCCCCCCCAGGCAGCGGGTGCTGGCACCGGTGGCCGTGCCGTGCGTCCCCGGTGAGTCGGGGAGGATGCGGTGGCAAAAGCCACCTGCACCCCGATTCGCAGAGGGGCAGAGAGCGGCAGCCTGGAGGTCACAGCCAGGGTTGGGGCACCCGCAGCGGGGCCACCCTGGTGCCACCAGGAGGGCAGGGACAGCTGGGGCAAGGCGTTGGTCCCGTGGCGTCACGCTGGTCAACACGGGACAGCTCCTGCCTCTGGCCAGGCCGGGTGGTGTGACGGCTGGCTCGGCAATGCGGGTAATGGGACGTGGCTCCTCTGCTTGGGGCAGACCCCAGTTCTTGGCTTTCCACCCCGTACAACACGGGGTTGGGGTGACGCACGGCGTGCAGGATGGGGCAGTGCTTTTGGGACCCGGCACGCTGGGGAGGAGGGCACGCGGTGTCCGCCAGCTCGGTGGCACTGCCGGGGACGAGGTGCCACCCCGCACCTGGGGGCTCTGAGCAGCACCGTCCCCATCCCCATCCCCACAGCCCCCATCACATCTGCCTCTGCTGGTCCCGGCCCCGCTGTGCCCTGTAGGGCCCTGCTCCTCACCTGGGCACCACACCGCATCCACACCACTCCCCTCCCCTGACCCGAGCATCCCCTTCCTCCCTGCCCCAAGCAGGGGTTTCTCGTGGTCTTTCTGGGCTCCCCAGCCCCGAGCAGCCCCCTGCAGCCCCCCGCCACCTTGGCCAGCCTTGAGCCGCAGCGGGGCCGAGCTCGGGGCGAGCGCACGGCGCGTGGGAACGCCGCCTCCATCTCCCGGCGTAACCTTGGCCTCGCCGGGAGATAAGGGCAGGCGCTGCCCCGGCCACATCCTCCCCTGCACCCATCCCGCTCCCCAGTCTCGGGGACCCCACGGGTGCGCTCCCCTTCTCCTTGCTGGCCAGCACCCTTGGGGGCAGGACGTGGCACCCCACAAAAGCTGCCTGCGGGGCTTTGCCCTCCGGCCTCTCGCCCGCGCGGGGCGGCGAGCATCCCTGCCGGGGGTCCCCGCGCCCCAGGGGAGGGGGCTCCACCGCTGGCCTGGGGAGAAGCCGGAGGGAAGGAGACGATGATAACGAGTTTTCCGGCAGGTCCGGTCCCCTCCCTGCCCGGATCAGGTCGGGCAGGCCGGTACCTCGGTCCAGCCGTGCTGGTTTCCTAATTGCTCCTCTCGTTGCTGTTTTGTAAGGCTGGGTGGAGCGCTGCGCTCGGCCCGCGCCCCTTACGTCAAAGCTGTGACTTGCCTGCACCCTCCCTCCAGGAAATAAAATTTCTTGGCCTGGCAAAAAGCAGGTTCGGTGGAGGAGGAGGAGGAGGAGGAGGAGGAGGAGGAGGAGGAGCTGCTTCCTCGCACCTTGGCCGGGGCCCCGGCTTCGCCCTCCCTCCTCTCCAGGGCCCTGTTTTTCCCCTGCTTCCCTGAAAAAGGGATTTCCCTGCTGGGAAGGGGGGGGGAGGCAGTGGGGTGGGAGGGGTTTGGGGGGGCTGGGGGGGCTGAGAGCCCTTGGGAAGGGGACGGTGTGTGCGGTGTGCAGGGTCCCCCCTGCGTGTGACACATGGGGACGGTGGCCGTGTCACTTGTCACTTGGCTTGCAGCGGTGCCGCCGGCCCTATGGCTCCCTGTGACCACCCGGGGGGGAGATCTGGGGGGTCCCGTGAAGCCCCCCCACACCCATTCCTGGGGCTTTCACCTGGGGGGGGGGGACTCAGCAGAGCCCAACCCCACGGGGCTGCGGGTTCCTGAGCTGCTGGGGGGGGGTCTTGAGGCTGGGGGCTCCTGGGCTGCCACAAGGCAGCTGGGGGCCATCGGGGTGCTGAGGGGTTTTCAGGCTGAGAAGGGGGGGGGTCTCAGCCCCCACCAGCACCCGCTGCGATCCCACAGCACTCACGGGGTGGGCACGGGATGTGTGTGGGGGGCTCATCCCCACTTGTCCCCCCCCCCACCC
>NC_048918.1:1552079-1577692 GCF_011077185.1 Oxyura jamaicensis | reverse complement strand
TTGGGGAGCTTGGGGGGGGGGGGAGAAGGGGGGAGAAAAAATATATTTTTTTATTTTTTTTTATTTAAAAAAAAAAAAAAACCAACCGCACAACACAAACCAGCCTCGCAGCGCGCTCGAGCCAGCGGGTTGCTGCAGTTCCTTTAAAAGGAGATGTCTGCGCTGGAGACCTTTGCACACTCCCAGCCCGTCCGGGAAGCGCGGCGCAGGGAGACACCTCTCGCTCCCCACCGAACGTGTGATTGCAAAACCCCGCTCGGGAGACGGCCCGGAGCGGGGGGTGAGGGCTCCCCGGCAGCCCCCGCAGCGTCCTCGGGGCGGGGGACGCTCCGGAGAGGTGCCCCGGTGGCAGGGGTCGGGCTGCCGGAGGGGGTCCGGCCGCCTGGTTCCTATTAACGTGGCTCGAAACAGCCCGGTGAAGCCCGTGGAATCGCTGCCCTGCCTTCAGCGGGTGCGACAGAGCGGGGTTTTTAGGGGCTGGAGAGCCCCGGGGTGCTGGCACGGGGTTGGGGTTTGTAGGGTTGCCGCTGTGCCGTCCCGAGGTGGCACCGTGTGCCCGAGCGCCTCGCACAGGCAGCGCGCCGGCCGGGCTGTTCCCTCCCCAGATTTTATTCGGGGTGCTCGCTCGGTGGCTCGGCCCCGCTGGAATTTGGGGTGCCCGCGGTGCAGCCGTGCGCTCGGGGAGCGCCGGTTGGCATCGCGTGCTCAGCACCGGGGTGCGCTCGCTCCCAGCTCCCCAGGCACAAGCAGGGACCGAGCGGGCAGCGGGGCCGTACGTGGGACCGCGCTGTCACCTCCAGCGGCCGGGAGCAGGGTGTAACGGGTGTCCCTCTGTCCCCGCAGGTTGTCGCGTGTCCGTGGGGGCTCGGGGTCGGAGCCCAGAGCAGCCAGCACCATAGCGTCCAACAGCTGGAACGCCAGCGGCAGCCCCGGGGAGGGGCGGGAAGATGGCCAGGACGGCATGGACAAGAGTCTGGACAATGATGCCGAGGGGGTGTGGAGTCCGGACATCGAGCAGAGCTTCCAGGAGGCGCTGGCGATCTACCCCCCCTGCGGCCGGCGGAAAATCATCCTCTCGGATGAGGGCAAGATGTACGGTGAGTAGGGGGGGGGGGGGGACAGGACGGGACCCGGCGGCACAGGCGCCGTGCCGGGGTTGGAGTTACAAACCGGGGCTGAAGCGAAGCCTCCTGCCCCAAAACCACATCTGGGGAGCTCCCCCGACCCCAAAAGCACCTCCCCAAGCTGCTGGGAGCAGGGGCGGGCGGCGGTGACCCGTGTCCCTTTGGCGGTGCCGGGGCCGTCCCCTCCCTGCGCGCCAGCTCTCCCTCCCGCGCCCTCCCTCTCTCGGCCGTGCCGGACCGACAGGTTTGGTGGAGCCGAAGCCGTCAGGCAGGGAGCGGGCACGGCTCCCTCCCGCGCCCCTCCGCACCGCTCCCCAAACCTTCCCCGACCGCAGCCCGGCGGCGGGGAGCACCCCGAAAGAAGCGTGGCCGGGGTCACCGGCCCGCCCCGAGCCCCCGGTTCTGGTTTCGGTGCCACCGTTTGCGACACGGGGTCGGGCGGGTGCAGTTGGATTTCCTGGGGTGCCCCCCCAAACGCCTCTGTCCTGGCGGCAGGGAGGACGAGGATGATGCGGGCAGGGGCGCGTGGTGCCACCGAGGAGGAAGGGGACACGGCGTCCCCATCCCCGCCGAGGGAGGGATTCCTCCTCCTCCCCTGCTGTCACCCCCAAGGCCGGTGACCTCGGTGCCATCTCCGCGGCACCGGCGCCTCCACCCCTGACCTCCAGCACAAAGCCACCGGTGACACCGCCGTCACCCACCCACGGCAGAGAGGCACAGGGTGGGGGGGGGGGGGGTCCGTGTGAGACGGACCGCGGTGCCCGGGACACGCCACCCCCCCGCCACCCACCCGTGCCACCCCGTTTCGCCGGGGCCCCCCGGCCGGGGCTGGCGGCCGAGGGGAGCGCAGGGCTTCCCGCGCGGGCGCATTTTTTGGATTTCTCCAGGAATAGCTGAAGTGCCGCCGGGGAGCCTGGCCCCGCGCAGCACGCCCGGGCGCAGACCGGTTTTTCCAGCCTTTTGGAGACATCTGGCAGCTGCTTAAAGAGGCAGCGGGCCCCCCGCCGCCTTTCATCCCCCCCCCCCCCCCACCCCCCAGAGCCCTCCGCAGCGCCCAAACGCCTCCCCACCTCCTCCCGGGGCTGCGCAGGGGTTGGGGACCCCCGGGGGGGCTGAGCTGAGCCCTCGTGGGGCACGGCAGGGGGCCCTTCTCTTGCAGGAGACGGGGGGTGGGGGGGGGTGGGAAGCAGGGTCGGACCCGAATCGGGGCTGGCAAAAGCCCAAAACCTCGGGGAGGGCGCCGGGGTTATTTCTGGGGGGCTGCACATCCCCTCGCGAAGCACCCAGGCTGGCAGCGATATTTCGGGGAGCCCCTCGGCAGCTCCCAAAGCGCTCGGAGCCGGAGATGGGTGGCTTCAGCCCGCACCCAGCACCCTGCACCCAGGCCGTCCCAGGGGCCGGTGGGTGCCAGCGTGCCGCGGAGCCGGAGCGAGCGACGCACGCGTGCCCCGGGAGCAGGTGGGAGCCGCGGGGCCGGGTCGGGCACGCTGCTCGCGCCGCTCGTCGGCCCGCCGCCGGCGTGTCCCACTGGGTTATTTTTAACAGGGCCGTCCAACTGGTTCACGTGGTGGTGTCAGGGGAGAGGAATTCGGGGAATGTGGTAATTTGGAGGAGGACGTGCCCTCGCCGAGGGAATGGCACGGCCCCGGGTGAATCATGAGGGGGGGGGGACGGGACGGGGACACGGCCGTGGGCACCCGGATGGGTGCTGCAGGGTGCAGCCGGCCCCGGGTGGTGCTGGGATGCGGGATGGGTGCGGGGAGAGGTGTGGGGAGATGTCCTGCGCTGGGCACAGGGTGCTGGGCACAGGGTGCTGGGCACAGGGTGCTGCCCCGCTTGGGTGCCGGGTTTAATTCCCCTTATTTATTTCCAAAGGGCTGAGCGTGGGGACGGGACTTGGGAGCGGGGGAGACGCCGAGGTGCTCGGGGAAGGCGTACCCGCGCTCCGGCACCGCAGCTCCCCGCAGCCAGGGCCGGGCAGCGCCCCACTACAGGGCGTCACGTCACCCGGGCACCCTTGGGTGCTGACCAGGGCAAGGCAGGGCTGGGCGTGGGGTGCCCGGGGCGGGCGCGGGGCCGTGGCTCCATCCGCGCCGAGGTTTCGGCGAGCGAGAGCGAGCCGCGGCAGCGAGCCCAGGTCGTTCGTTAGGAGCTGCCGGCTAATTAAAAGGCGGCCCAAACAGCGATACTCGCGCCGCCGCGGCCGGGTGACAACACGCCAGGGCACCTTGGTGCTTTGGGGCTGCTGCGGGGTGGCAACCGGGGCACCCACGGGTGCTAAGGAGGGGACAAGGGGACGGAACAAGGGGACACCTCGCCGGCTGCCAGGGGACCCACGGTGGCCCCGGCCACCACCCCCTGCCCGCTGCGGGCACCCCCGAGGCGCAGCCGTCCCCGCAGCACCTGGCCCTGTCGCTCCCCCTGCGCCCCCCCATCCCCTGCACCCCCCCCCCCTCGGAGCGCCCAGTTGCTGCGGGGCTGGGAGGGGACGCCCCGGGGTGGGGGTTATTTTTTATTTATCTATCTATTTATTTATTTATTTATAAAAAAAAAAAAGTCGAAACCCGCTCCAAGGGCATTTCGACAAGTTCCAACCGCGACCATCTGGTCCGTTAAAAAATAAATCTGGCGTGCCTGCCCGCCCCCGTGCGCGGGGGGCGAGGCGGCGGGGATGGGGGGGGGGGGGGGGCCACCCCCACCCCCCCGGGGGGGGGGGGGGGACGGGGCTGGGAGAAGAAAGCTCCCAGCTGCTCTGACGTTCGAACGTAGATTGGCCACAGCTGGCCCGTAAAATGTGGCGCAAAAGCACTTCTGCTTCGAATTAAGCCCAGGACGTTAGGAAATACTGGTGGAAAGGCCAGCATGGCTCCGCGAGAGCTTGTGGGGGGGAAGCGGGGCGCCGGGGGGGGGGGACACGGGACACCCCAGGACCCCCGTGGGAAGGGCTGCGGGAGGGGGGTTGGCTGGCTCCCCGGCTGCAGTCGGGTTTTTGGGGGGTCCGTGGCCACCGGTGGTGGGGGGCACAGCGGTGAGGGGGGGTCCCTGGTGGCTTCTACCCCCCGCTGAGCCCCCCCAGTCCCTGCCCCTGAGGGTAGGGGCCAAAAGAGGGGGGTCCCCGTGCTTCGGCTGGTGGCCGGCCACCCCAATGTCCCCTCGGGGGGCACCCCGGTGTCCCCTGGGGCCGGACAGCCGTCGTGGCAGCGCCATCTCCCGGCAGAGCCTCCCTCGTTAAGGCCCGGCCTCGTTACGGCCCGGTGCCATCAGGCCCCCTGGGGCTGTCCCCTTGTCCCCCGCTGTCCCCTTGTCCCCTGCTGTCCCCCTGGCGCTGACGGCTGCGCTCCCCCGGCAGGTCGCAACGAACTGATCGCCCGCTACATCAAGCTGCGGACGGGGAAGACACGGACGAGGAAGCAGGTGAGGCCGTGGCTCTGCTTTTCTTTTGGGGTGGGGGGTTAAAGGGGGGTGCCCGGTGAGCCTGGAGGGGTCCGGCTGTGCTGTGCGGGGGTCGCCGTCCTCGCCTCCTCCTCCTCCTCCTCGTGCCGGTTCGGTTTCGTGCTCTCCGTAAGGAGCTGCAGCTCCATCGCAGCAGCGTGTGCGTCCGTCGGCGTGCGCCTCTCGCTTCTTTTCCACCTGGATCCAGAGACCGGCCCCGCTTTTGCCTGCCCCTTGGGGCACACCCTGCGGGGACGACACCCCCAAAATCCCCGGGCTGAGACCAAGCTGTCCCCATCACGGCCAGGGGACGAGGCTGTGCCGCGCCGGTCTCGGGCAGCCCGGGGTAACGCAGAGCTCGCTGCCCCGATGTGCCAGTGCCCGGGGCTGGCAGCACGCAGGTAGGGGTGCCGGGGGGGTTGTGGGGGGACACTGTGGTCCCCCCCTTTTAGCTGCATGGCACCGCAGCCCTCCAAGAGATGCGTCTGCTCGTAACGCACCCGGTGGCTCGTCCCTGCCCGCCGGGGCCGTGCCGTGTGTCCCGGTGGGCTCAGTGGCTTTCCCCGAGGGGACACTGCGGAGCAGGAGATGTCCCACACAGGGGGATGGATGGGTTTGGGGTGTTTTGGGGTCCCTCGTGCTGGCACTGCCCCTTGCCACTGTCCCCATATGGGATGGACGTACCTGCACCCCAGGTGCTGCGGGGAAAAACTCCTCCAGGACTGATGCTGGAGGGAGAGGGACCAGGGTCCGGCCACGGCCCTTACATCGTCTATTCTTTTGTTTCACCTGGACCCCCCTCCACGGGGGGAAGGATGGAGCACAGGGCAAAACTGATGCTCTGGGCCACGTGCCCAGGCACAGGGGACAGTGCACGTGGTGGTGGTGTCCCCCCCTGGGCCTTGGGCAGCCTGGTGTGAGAGGGAACGTGCCAAAATGAGCCCCGGTGCCCGGCGGGCACAGAGCTGGGGCAAGGCCATGCACCCCGGGGCGGGGGCGGCTGTCTGCAGCTCGGCCCCTTTGTCTGGATCCTGCACACTCAGTAGCGCTCTGGACAAAACAAATTTCTCCTCACCTTTCCCACCTGGAGCCCTGGGGACCGGCCTCTCCGTGCCACGTCCCCCTCGGGGACACTGGAGCGCCCTACGGGGACACCCAGCGAGCACCCTCGGGGCTGTCTGCAAGGAAAGCCCCTGCACTCTCAGCCGGGGGGGCTGTCTTATCGGGACCTCCCCAGCACACCCCAGGCTTCGTTCCGAGCAGCACCGGCATCATCCAGCGCGTCGTCCCGCGGTACCCCCCCATTTTTCCTCCCTCTCTAGCTCGCCCCGCCGCAGGAGCATCGGCATCTCCAGGAGCACCCGGGGGGGGCTCGGCAGCCCCTTTGCCGCGCGTCCTTTCCCCCTGGGACGGCGGCAGCAGCCATTTCGGGGACATGTCTTCACGCTCTCTGTGTTTTCCTTTCCGAACGGCGTGGCGGGCCCTAGGTGTCCAGCCACATACAGGTTCTAGCTCGGAAGAAGGTGCGGGAGTACCAGGTTGGCATCAAGGTACGTTGGCGCCCGTGCCCAGGTGTTCCCGGCGGTGTCTCTCTGAGCATGGGCAGCCCCTCTCCTTCCTCTTCTTTTCCTCTGGTTGACGGCTCTGCTGTTCCCCTCTCCTTCTGCTCTCTCTCTGCAGGTCTCTAGCCACTTGCAGGTTCTTGCCCGGCGGAAATCTCGGGAGATTCAGTCCAAGCTGAAGGTACGCGCCCGCTTCCCCGCCTGGCCGCTGACCACTAACGCTCTCCGCTCTCTGGTGTGCTGCTTTCTCTCCTTTTGATGGCTTTTTTTTTTTTCTTCCCCCCCTCCCTTCGCTCCTGGAACCCGACGGTTTTGTAGCCGCATCGCTTTGGGGCGCCCCGAGGGATGTGCAGCTGGAAGGGCCGGTTGATGTGGCCGGAGCCCTTTTCTCTCCCCCAGAGCAGTGAATTTTAGGGGGAAAACCCCTCTTTTCGCCCAGGCCAGGACCTAGCCACATGGAAGGGGAGGATTAAACCCTCCCCGGCGATGCCCTCCTCTTTTGGGCCAGCCAGGCTTCCCCCAGGAGGAAAAGGACCCAGCCCAGCGCAGCCAGCACAAGGAAAGCAAAATTGAAAGGGGACCCCCGAAGCCGGGCTGGTCACAAGCGTGGTCCCCCCAGGATCGTGCCAGGGGATGTCCCGTGCCAGGGGATCACAGAAGCAGCGACGTCCCCGGGTCCCTGCAGGCTGCCAGCCTGGGGCTCACGCTGCAGCACGTGCCGAGGTGCGGGCACGTTGCCCCCCCCGGGTGGTCCCGGGACAGCCCCGTGGTTCCAGGGGCCAAGGGAGCTGAGCGAGGAAAAAAACTGGATGGCCCGCTCCTCTGGTTGGCTTTTCTTTCCTTCCTTCCTTCTAACTGCAGCCCGACTAACCTTTCCGCAACCGTTTCCACCGTTCTTCATGGTGGTGGTGGCAGGGCGGGGATGGCGGGTGGAAGGTGGGGACGGGCAGGATCGGGGCCGTGCCCCAAGGATGGAGCCCCTCTGGGGTCGGACCCCGTCCTGGTGCACACTGTGTGAAGCGGGGGACAGCGTGGTCCCCACGTACGACCACCCCCCTTGGGGACGTCCCCTTTGCACAGCCTGGGATGCTCCGGATTTAATCCCTGCACCGTTAAACCGGGGAGCATCCCCCCCTGCCGGTCCCTGGGCCAGATCCAGGAGGGATTTTCCTCCTTTCCAGAGGATTTTGGGGGGCCTGAAAGCTTTTGGCACCAAGCCCACGGGGTTCGCTCCCAGCACCTCTGGGCAAGGCTCGCTCAGTCCCCAAAGCGCTGCCACCGTTTTGGGACAGAGCACAGCTTGCAGGGGGGCTGGCAGCAGGGGACGTGTCCTGGGGTTTTGACCCCTGAGGGTTCGAGGACCACCGGGCTGTGCCCTCCCAAAGTGCTGGGCAGGTTGTGGCAGACCCCAGTGCCGGGAGGGCCCCGAACCCCGGCTGTTCGCTGGGAGAAGCCAGGAGAGGGCTCCCCAAACTCCTCAAAACCAGACCCCAAAAGGGGCTGCCGGGGAGATGGGCCAGCAGCAGGGGTAGCAACAGCAGAAGCCTTTGTAATGAAGAAGATTTTTTTTTTTTTAAAAAAAAAAAAAGGGCTTTTCTTGCTGCACAACGCACAGCGAGGGGGTGCAGAAGCAGCAGAGAGGCTCCGGGGGCTGCTCTGGCTGCAGGCAGCCTGGGGGATAACCCGGGAGCGAGGGCACGAAGCGATGTGGATGGAAAACATCCACGCTCAGAGGCAGTTCCTGGGCTGGACAAGCCTCTAGTCGTGTCCCCCCCCCAGCTGTTACGGCATTGAATCGAAGCTCCCTCCCGTGAGCAGTTTTTTTTTACGGCGCAGCCACGTGCCCGGGGGGTTGCGAGCGCGGCCGGCGTGTGCCTGCACGCACGGCACGACGCTCACGCCCTGCCAGCCAGCGCCATCCATCTCGCATCCGCAGCCCTGCCGTGCCCCAGGTGAAAACAAATCGCCCGGTGCCGCGGCTCCGACGGCTCCGGGAACTGGACGGGGACGGGGAGCGAGGGCTGAGCCCGCGGGACCCGCACGCGGCTGGGGGAGCAGCCCCGGGCAGCGCCGCGGTGCCCTCAGCTCCCGCCCTCCAGAGCAAAAGGAAAAAAAAAAAGGGGGGGGAAAACGTGTTCCTTAAAGGATTTTTATTTTATTTTATTGTATTTTTTAAGGTCTGGGGTGCGCAGGCTGCTGGGAAGCCCGTGAAGTTGAGGGTCTGGCTCGCTGCGCACAGCGGCCGTGCTGAGCCCCTAGAATAACGGGGCTCGGACGCCCCGGTCCCCCAGGACCAAGCTGCAGGCATCGGTGTCCCCCACCAGAGACGGGTCGGGGGGGGTTCTGTCCCCAGCCCAGGCTGCGGTGACAGTCTGGGGGGGGGGTGGTTACACGGCTTGGGGGGTGCACGGCCAGCCTCTAACCATTTCTTTTCCTTTCTTTTGTGGACAGGCCATGAACTTGGTAAGTTGAGCTCGCGCCGTTTGCCTTGCCCTTATCGCCCCGTCGCCTTGTGCCCCCCCCTCCTTGCTACACCCTTGGTGCCCCCGGCGGAGCGGGGACAACCTGGGGACCTGGCGGGTCCCACGCAGGGAGGGACACGTACGAGATGATGCCATTAATTAATGTGGATGTATTTTCGGGGGCGGTGTCACCTTCACCCCGATCCCTTGCTTTGCAAACCCTGCTCGGGGAGGGGAGGGGGGTCCCAGCCTGCCTGTGGCTCCGTGTCACCCCCGTCTCCCCTCTGTGTCCCCAGGACCAGGTCTCGAAGGACAAGGCTCTGCAGAGCATGGCTTCCATGTCCTCCGCGCAGATCGTGTCGGCCAGCGTCCTGCAGAACAAGCTCAGCCCCCCCCCTCCTCTTCCTCAGGCCGTCTTCTCTGCTGCCCCCAGGGTGAGGAAGGCTCCGCGGACCCCAGGCTGGGCGGGGGGGAGAAGGGGATCAGACCCCATGTACGGGCTGGGGGGGTATGGGGGGGGTCCACCAGGCTCCGGGGGGGCTCTGGGGGCTCTGTGTGGTTTGCAGCAGGGACTTGGGGGGGGGGGTCAGAACCCGCTGACTGTTTTCCCTCTGCTGTTCCCCCAGTTTTGGAGCGGGCCGATCCCAGGACAGCCTGGACCCTCTCAGGAGTAAGTAGGAGCCCCCCACGCCGGGCAGCCCCCCCCATACACACCTTGGCCAAAGGGCCTGGAGGGACCCGGGCTCGTTAGCCTAACGACCGGCTTCGTTTTGCAGCATTAAACCGTTTGCACAACCAGCTTACCCCATCCAGCCACCCATGCCTCCGTCACTAGCCAGTAAGTGCCGTCCTCGCGATGCTTCGCGCCCCAAAACGGCGCCGGGGGCCGCCCTCTCCCAGCTTTTTGGCCCTCTCCCCGGTGCCACCCCCCCCCCCCCGCCCCCCGGGGCCCCCCCCCCCCCCCCCCGGGGGGAAAAACCGGGGGTTTAAACCCCAACCCCCCCCCCCCCCCCCCCGCCCGGTGATGGGGACCCCAGCCACGTCCCCGCTTTACCCCATCCTGCGGGGCTGCAAATCAACGTCCCCACGGGGCCATCCCGGGACATTTTGGAGGGGGAAGGGGGGGGGGCACGGCGAGGGAAGCAGAGCCCCTGCAGCTCAGGGTTGGTTGGGGGGGGGGGCTCGACCCAGCTGACGCTGCCCCCCCCACCCACCCCACCCCCCCTGCTCCGGGACCCCCCCCAGGTTACGAGCCCTTGGCTCCGCTCCCACCAGCCGCCTCGGCCGTGCCGGTCTGGCAGGACCGCACCATCGCCTCCGCCAAGCTCCGGCTCCTCGAGTACTCCGCCTTCATGGAGGTGCCGCGGGACGCCGAAACGGTAACGGTGCCCCCCACCCCGTACACCCCCCCCCCACGACCCCTCCCCGAGGCCACCCAAAGGGCTCCGGGGCTGGCGGTTCCCATCCTTGGTGGCACCTCGCTTTGTGCTGACCCCCCCCCCCCCCCGTTTATTTTTTTGTCCCCCTACAGTACAGCAAACACCTCTTCGTGCACATCGGCCAGACGAACCCCTCGTACAGCGACCCGCTGCTGGAGGCCGTGGACATCCGCCAGATCTACGACAAGTTCCCCGAGAAGAAAGGCGGCCTCAAGGAGCTCTACGAGCGCGGCCCCCAGAACTCCTTCTTCCTCGTCAAGTTTTGGGTACGATCCTCTTCGGGTTCAGGCTCTGCCCGCTTTCAGGAGCTGGCGAGCGTCCCGAGCGGCTCCCGAAGCCGACGTCCCCGTCCCCGAGGGAGCGCTGGCTCCTGACAGCTCCCTGCTTGTTTCCCCCCCCCCCCCCAGGCGGATCTGAACAGCACCATCCAGGACGGGCCGGGGACTTTCTACGGTGTGAGCAGCCAGTACAGCAGCGCGGAGAACATGACCATCACGGTCTCCACCAAGGTGTGCTCCTTCGGGAAGCAGGTCGTGGAGAAGGTGGAGGTGAGTCCTGGTGGGAATGGGGTCCCTGCCGCGGGTCCTGGCTCAGGATTGGGGATGGGATGGGTAAAGCCCCCGAACCGGGTGTAGGGCACGAGGGTACCAGCCCGGGCTGTGGTTATTTCATCCCTGGGCCATGAGGACCATCCTGGGCCATCCCTGGGCCATCTCCACGATGTCCCCGTTGGCCTCTGCCTGCATCTCCCCGATTTTGGCCCCCGCTGACTCCCCGGCTGTCCCCGCAGACGGAGTACGCGCGGCTGGAGAACGGCCGGTTCGTCTACCGCATCCACCGGTCCCCCATGTGCGAGTACATGATCAACTTCATCCACAAACTCAAGCACCTCCCGGAGAAGTACATGATGAACAGCGTCCTGGAGAATTTCACCATCCTGCAGGTACCCGCATCCCCCGTCGTGCGTGCTCGGATCAAACCAAGGGTCCCCGGCCCGGGGCGCTTTGTATTGACGGCACAGATGCAGCCGCTGGGCTGGAGGCCGTGCAATGCCTCCCCCGAATAACGGGTACCGAAATTTCCGTGGTGGAATTAAAGCAGCTGGGCTTGAGCCCGTGCAGCCTCCCGAAGAACGGGATGGAAATTTTTGGTGGCGCAATGAAAGCGGCGGTGCCTGGAGCTGTGCGTCCCTGAGCTACCCGAACTCCAGGGCAGCAAATCTGCACGGGGCAAACCACGTTGCCTGTGCCCGAGACCGTGTCCCCCCCCTCCACACTGCAGGGAGCAAATCCTGATGGTGTAAACGATGTTAAAAATTGGCCGAGACCAAGCCCACGCGCTCGCCCCCGCTAAATGCAGGCTAGCAAAATGGTGGCGCAAATAAAAGCGGGTCCTGTGCAGCCCCCGGGGGAACAGAGAGCAAATTTGGTGTGAATTTGGTGCAAACGAAGCGCCTGTGCCTGAACCTATGCAATCCCCCCCCCCCCCCCCCCCCAAAAAACCCCCCCCCCCCCGCCGTCACGGCTCTCTCCTGACTGCGCTCTCTGCTTTGCCGCAGGTTGTTACGAACAGGGATACCCAGGAAACCTTGCTCTGCATAGCCTTTGTTTTCGAGGTCTCCACCAGCGAGCACGGCGCCCAGCACCACGTGTACAAGTTGGTGAAGGACTAGGGGCCCTCTGGGACGGGCGGGGGCACGAGGGGCGCGGGGAGGGGGGGGGGGCCGTGCAGAAACGCCGCCCGTGCCCCCCGGCCTCGTGAGAAGTCATTTGAAGAGCGAAGGAGGAGGAGGAGGAAGAAAATCAATAGCCAAAAAAGACTGACTTGCGATCGCAGATGTTTTCTACTTAGGAACAGTTCCTTTTTTTTTTTTTTTTTAATAAATAATAAAAAAAAAAAGAAGAATGAGAAAGGAACCGTAGGGAGAAAGGAGCCCGTGTCCGGCGCTGGAAGGGGACGGACCAGCCCTCGGTGGTGCCGATGAAGGCCAGGACGGCGCCGTGCCGCAGCCAGCACCGTGCGGGATGTCGGAGTGGAGGATGACCCCCCCGGTCCCAAGTGGGCAGGAGCACGGTGGCTCGGCCAGGACGCGGTGTCACCAGCCCCTCGGCATCGTCCCCAGGGCAGTGGCTGTGGTGTGGCAGAGCCCGGCGCTGGGGGTGGCGGCGGGGACGTGGGGACGTCCCTGCAAGGCCAGGGCAGAAGTGCCGAGGTGGGAGCAGGTAGGAGCAGGGCAGGAGAGAGGGGCTGCGGAGGGGGGGGTGCTGCTGCTGCATCCCAGGAACCGGCACCCTTGGGTGCCTTAAAAAGGAGGGACAGGAGAAGCTGCGTCTCGGGTCCCTCCCCCCAAGGAGGGTGCTCCTCGTCCGAGCCCGTCCGGCGGCGTTGGAGTGGGAGGGCATCGACGATGCAAAGCAATTTTTTATGGCTCATTTTTTTTTTCCTTTTTTTTTTTTTTTTTTTAAATTAAAGTGCTTTTTAATACTTTTTAAAAAGACACCGTGCTCGGAATCGGGATTTGTCCCTCCTGTGCCGCTCCACCGTGCCGGGGACCTGCTCCCTGCCCGTCTCCGGTGCCGGTGGCCGGAGGAGGTGGCAGAGCCGAGCTCGCCGGGTCGGAGCCGTACGGTGAAATTCCGTGGCTCGGGCAGGCACGGGGAAGGTTCGGGGTCACCACGCACGTGGGGTCCCTGCGGAGCGCGGCCGGGTTCGTGCGTGGCAGTGAGAGCCTCGGGCTGTGCTTGTGCTTTCAGGGATTACACTTGGGGGCTTTGCCAGTGCCAAGCGCCCCCGGTGTAGCTTGCCGCGGTGTATCGAGGACGGTGCAGTGGATTATTTGCCTGATTTACTTTGCATATGTAAATTTCCCGACTTTTTTTTTTTTTTTTTTTTTTGTCTGTTTTTTGTGTTGACAATTCTGGTGTCGGCTTTTCCCGGCAGCCCGCAGAGAGCGGCCGGGTGTTGGCTCGGGCAGGGAGGAGCGCGCGGCGCAGAGCTGTGAGCAGGCAGAGGTCAGGGCAGAGGGGACAGAGCGGGGACAGAGGACACGAGGGACGCGGGACTGGTTATTTTTGCGGCGTTTTTGGGGCTGCAGCCCCAAAATTACCCAACGCAGCGTGCCCAGTCCCGCAGCGGCGGCTGCGAGAGCATCCCCGGGAAGGATGCCGAGCGGCAGAGGTGGCGCGGAGCAGGGTGGCAGGGGACAGGGACCCCAAGGGGGTGACAATTTGGCCCTGGCCGCGGTGCCGGAGGGGGAACGAAGGCAGCAGGAGGTGCAGAGCCAGGTGCTGCGGGATGGCAGGAGGGATGGGGGATGCGGGAGCAGGGGCTGGGGAGCCAGGTGGGGTGTCGGGGTGCGAGGGTGCCGGGCGCGGAGGAGGAGCAGGAACAGCGCAGAGAGCTCAGGAATCGGCCTTGCAGCCACACGGGGACGGCGCCACGTGTCCCCCGAGGCGCGGGGACTTCGACCTCGCCGCCGGGAGAAGCCACCCCCATGCCCGTGTCCTGGTCCAAGGAAAAAAAAAAAAGAGGGGGGGGGGTGAAAAGGGGGCCACCACCGCCCCCCCCCCCATCCCAGGGCTGCGCCGCCCAGCTGCGTTCTCATATGTAGCATGTTTGTTTGTTGTTTCCTGGTTTTTGTCTGTTGTTTTTTTTTTTTTTCTTCTTCTTTCCTTTCTCACCGATCTAAAACTCTGGGAATTACAGCTCCAAAACCTCCCCGCCACCACACACACGCCTGCCCTGCCTCTGCGCCCCCCCAGGGGACGAAGCTCTTGGTTAACTGGACCGGTTTGTGCCTCCCTCCTTCCCTCCAGCCCCCCCCCCCCCCCCAGCCCACGCACACGCGGACGCCCCCCCAAGCCCCCCGGCCCTGGGTGGGATTCAGCCACGACCCCAGAGCCACTTTTCTCGCCCCTTCCCCGAACCCCTCCGTTCTCCTCCGGTGTATTTATGAATTTCACATGAAGTACTGTTTTATTTTTTTAAAAGACTTTGTAAAGCTTACCAGGGTTACGATCACCATTTTTAGAGCTGTGTCGGTCCACAATGTTTAAAAAAAAAAAAAATCCATTTTTTTATGTATTATATTTTTTGTGTATTTTTTTTTTTTAATCCAGCTGTGATGGGTTGTATCATATATTTGTTGTGTTTACCGTATCTGTCCAACTTCAGAGAGAGGAGACTGTGGAGCTCCAAGAAAACTGCAGTCTGCTGAAAAACCATTAAAATTATTTGTTCATGGGTTGGCTCAAGAGGTTCTGAAGCTCCTGGTTTTTGGGTTTGGGGTGGGTTTTTTTGGGGGGGTGGTGATTGTTTGGTATTATTATATTTTTTTCTCATTTCTTGTGGTTTGCTCTGGCAGCAGGGGCTATGAGGGGTGGGTGACAGCCCCAGCTCCCGGCCCTGGGGCACATCCTACAGATTTTGGCTGCGGTTTGCAGAGCTGGCCATGGGTTTGCTTGGTAGGATGGGTGCCTGCCGGGTCTGTCACGGGTTTGCTTGGTTCTTTGGGTGGTGCCTGCCGGGGTCTGCCATGGGTTTGCTCGGTTCTTTGGGTGCCTTCCGGGTTTGCCTTCCCCTACAGCCACCCCTTCCCTGCCTCGCCCCCGCAGATCGGGGGCAAGGGGAGCCCAAATCCCCCGCTGGGGTCACAGACCCGTATTTCGGGTGGTCGCAGCCATGCCCATCAGGTGCTGGAGGGCCGAGCCCCCCTTCCCAGTACGAACTCCTTACTAAACCCTTTCCTGCAGCCCCTTGGCTACGTGCTGCACCCACCCCTGCTGGAGGGGACCCAGGGGGCTTCGCTTTAACGCCCACCACGCTCCAGCACTTCTCTTTTTGCACACCAAACCGCCCCGCCCTCCATCACCCCCCCACCCCCCCCAGGGATTTATTCCTGCCCGGTGCCTTCCCGGGGGGGGGACGCCCCCAGACCCCGGCTGCGGGACCCCGCTGCCCCCAGCCCGGGGCCGGCCACGGAGAAGGGGTCTCGGGGCTACCCCCCCGGCTCGGTCCCGGAGCTGCTCCCCCCCCCGGTCCCTGCCCCTCCCCGCAGCCCCGCGCACCGCCCCGGCCGCTTCCTTCCCTCCCTCCCCTTCCCGCGGCGCTGCCCGCCGGGACTCGTAGTCCTGCGGCTGCCGGCCCCGGCCAGGTCCGGTCCCGAGCTGCGCTCCCCGGCCCCGCTCCGCACCCCGCCTGTTGCTCCGCGCCCCGCTCCCGGCTCCGCTCCCGGCTCCGCGCCCGGTTCCGGGCTTCCGCGCCCGGTTCCTCGCCCCGCTCCCGGCTCCGCGCTCCCCCTGTTGCTCCGCACCGGGCTCCGCACCCCGCTCCCGGCTCCGCTCCCAGCTCCCGGTTCCGCTCCCGGCTCCGCTCCCAGCTCCGCACCCCGCTCCCTGCTCCGCACCCGGCTCCGAGCCCTGCTCCAAGGCTCCGCGCTCCCCCTGTTGCTCCGCGCCCTGCTCCCGGCTCTGCGCCCATTCCCGGCTCCGCTCCCAGCTCCGCACCCCGGTCCCGGCTCCGCTCCCCCCTCCGCTCCCGGCTCCCCCCCCCCCCCCCCCCCCCCCCGGCTGGGGATGGTCCCTGGGGGGGCTGGGGATGGTCCCGGGGGTGCTCAGCCCCGCTGCAGGCGCCGGGCCAGCATCACGGAGCTGCTGCTCTCACCTTGCCAGAGGCTTCGTGGGGAGCTTTCGGCCAGGGAAGGGCAAAGCAGAGCCGTGGCCAAGGGGTCCCGTGGGGGGCCCACTCAGGACAGGTCGTGGCCATGGTGTCCCGTGGGGGGTCCACTCAGGACAGGAGGTTGGAGCACTCACATCCAGCCGTGTCCCCGGGTTTGCTTTTTGCTCTTTTGAAACCTCCCCGGGGGGGGGAGCGCTGGAGGAGCGAGGCCGGGTCCGGTTCAGGGTCCGGGTCCTGGAGATAGGAGCAGGGTGGGGGGGGGGCCCTGCCTCGCAGCTGTGCTTGGAGGCAGGGTTAAAGTGTGCGCGGCGAGCACCGCTCAGGAACGGAGGTTTTGGGTGCCTGCACCCCTTCCCTGGCCCACCAGTGCCCACGCTGTCCCCATCCTCAGGATGGAGAGGTCACCTCTGTGCTTTGGGCAGGCAGGGCGCTTTTTTTTTGGGGGGGGGTGAATCCGGGGTTCAGGATGGGCCCAGCGGAAGGAAGGGTGTGGGTGAGGCTGGGCACCCCGTCTGCTCCTCCCTCCTGGCCTTTGCCTCGGCCCCTCCGCCACCGCAGCGCGGCTTCCCCGGCTCTTGGGGCGCCGTCACCCCAAGGCTGCTCCCTGCAGGACCCCCCCCCCTGCCCGGTGCCTCCCGCCAGCCCCGGCCGAGCCCCACTGAGCGATGGAGGGGGACCCCAAGCTGCGGCTCCGCGTCTTCGACCTCAACTGCTGGTGAGTCCAGAGTCCGCTGGGGCTGTGGGGATGGAGACGGGGACAGCCACCCCAGGAGACGGGGACCCTGCCATGGGGCTACCTTCCTGTCCCCTTTATTTCGGGTTTGCACTGCTCTCTCAGCCCCAAAAAGGTCACAAGGTGCTCAGCAAGCCCCAAAAAGGTCACAAGGTGCCCCTTGTCCCCACTCCCCACCTACACTCCCCCTTCTCCCACCATTTGCACCCCATCTGTGTGTGGGTTTCCTTGACTTGCAGGCAGGAAAATGTCCCCAAACAGGCTCCCTGCACGCCCCTCTTGTCCCCAGGTCGCCACGTGGCCCTTTCCCCCTGCCCTCCCCTTCCACTCTCCAGCTGCATCCTGCCCCGTATCATTACCAGCAGCCTCCCCCCCCTCATTTTGGGTCCCCACGTGCCCCAAACCGCCCCCGTCCCCCCCTCCCCGAGCTGTCACCTCTCCATCAGGGCCATCCGCTACCTGAGCAAGCGGCGCCAGGAGCGCATCCGGCTCATCGGGGACAGGCTGTGCCGGGAGGGCTTTGACCTGGTGCTGCTGCAGGAGGTGAGGCCCCGCGTGAGCCGAGCGCGCCCGGACTCAGCCCCGTGAGCCCAGGGGCGCCCGTCCTCCGCCCGTGCCGCTGTCCTGCAGGTATGGAGCGAGCGGGACTACAGCGACCTGAAGGCGAAGCTGGGAGCCTGCTGCCCCTTCTCCCATTATTTCCGCAGGTGAGAGGGGCCGGGCTGCTCCCCGCTTCCCCCCCTGGGTGTCCCCAGGGCTGTGCTGGGGGGGGGGTTACCCCGTGGAGACACCACGGTGCGGATGCCGTCGGTCGCCTGGCCCCATGGCACCGGGGAGCACGGCGCATGGGGACGCACGGCGGACCCAGGGCTGGAGGGAGGGAGATTTGGGGGGGGGGCACCCCCCCCCCGTGGCCCCCCCCCCCCCCCCCCATCCTGCAGCGGTGTCATCGGCAGCGGGCTCTGCATCTTCTCCAAGTTCCCCATCCTGGACACGCTGCTCTACCAGTACTCGCTCAACGGTTACCCCTACATGGTGAGTGGGGTGGGGGCACGCGGCACCCCCCGGGACCCCACGGAGCCGCGGCAGCCCCCACCTCTCCCCTTCCCCTCCTCCAGCTCCAGCACGGGGACTGGTTCTGTGGCAAGTCGGTGGGGCTCGCCGTCGTTAAGATCTCCGGGATCGTCTTCAACGTCTACGTCACCCACGTGAGCACCTCGGCGCGGCGGGGACGCGAGTGGCCACACGCCGCCTTTGCTGTCCCCTCGTAGCAATTTAACGAGATGTTGCACGGGGTGGGGGGGCTGTGTCCCAAAAGCCGGGCTGCGCGATGGGGGCGAGGGCCCTTTTGGGGGGGTCAGCCAGCAGCTGGGGGACCTGAAAGACCCCCGGGGGGCTGGGTGGGTTGCAGGGAGCCCTGGAGCAGCAGAGGAGCTGCAGAGGAGGGTCACGGCCACTTTGCCCCCCCCTTTTTTTGCAGCTGCACGCCGAGTACTGCCGGGAGAAGGACGCCTACCTGCCGCACCGCGTGGTGCAAGCCTGGGAGCTGCTGCAATTCATCCGGTGAGCGCGCTGTGGCTGGGGGGTACCGGGAAGGGGGGTCCCAGTTCCCCCCCCCCCCCAACCCCCGATGTGGCAGGGGGAGGTCTGAGCCGGTGCCGTCCCTGCAGACACACGTCGCAGGCGGCCGACGTGGTGCTGCTGGGAGGGGACCTGAACATGCACCCCCAAGACGTGGGCATCCGGCTGCTGCGCTGCTGGACGGGGCTGCAGGATGCCTTCACCGAGACCAAGCACTTCGAGGTGGGCCCCCCCCCCCCCCCCCATGTGCTGCCTGCCTGCCCCCCAGCGGGGTCCGTGGCCCTGCCGGGACGTGGCACACGGCGCTTGCTCTCAGGGCTGCGAGGACGGCTGCACCCTGGTCCCCAACAACCGCTTCACCGTCAAGTCGGAGCTGCAGCCCTTCCCGCTGGGCATCCGCATCGACTACATCCTCTACAAGGTGACGGGGACCCCCCAGAGCCGGGACGGGGAGGGTTACGGAGGGGGACACATCCTGAGCCCGCTGTGTCCCTGCCCAGGCTGGCTCCGGCTTCACGGTGAAGTGCGAGGAGCTGCAGACCACCACGGGGACGGCCCCAGGCGCGGACATCCCCTACTCGGACCACGAGGCCGTGATGGCAACGCTGCACGTCCAGAGGACGGGGCAGGCAGCGGGTGTCACCCCCGGCACGGCCGGTAAGGGGGGGGGACACCTTTTACTGGGGATCCTGGTGAACAACCGACCGGCTTCGAGACAGAGAGGGATATCCTGGGGATGCTTCCTCTTCCCAGCGCATCCCCTTTCGGGGAGGGAGCTGGCGGAGGGGCGCAGGGATGGGGAGAAGAAGGGTACGGGGGGGGATGCCACCCCGCTGAGCCCCCCCCGCCTTGTCCCCGCAGTGCCGGCGCTGGTGGAGGTGTTGAGCGAGGCGCGGACCGAGGTGCGCGTGGGGCTGCTGGCGGCGCGGCGGCAGCGCTACTCCTCGGGCAGGATGGCCCTGCTGGCCCTGCTGCTGCTGCTGCTGCAAGCCGCGGCCGCGCTGGGCGCCCTGGCGGGGCTGGCGGACGGGCAGCCCTTCCCCAAGCTTTCCTTCGCCCTGCTGGCCTTCCTCGCCCTCGGCGTCCTCCTCCTCGCCACCGGCCTCCACCTCTTCCACACCATCGAGGTGAAGATGCTGCAGGGCACCGAGGAGCAGATGAGGATGGCGCTGGAGGTGCTGCAGGAGCGCCCCGGCCGCTCCTGACTGGGGCTGGGGGTTCACTCCCGGCCCCATCCTGACCCGGCTCGGGCCCTTTTTCTCCTTGACTTCGGGTTTTTGGCGAGCAGTGCTGCTGCGGCGGGCTCGATAGCGCAGGTTCCACAGCCGCCTTTTGGGGTGGAATTAAGATTTTTGGGACAAAACGTCTGCCCCCGTGGGAACCACAACGGAGGCAGGTTTTAATTACTTTTTTTAATACGCCCTTTCCGCCTGGATGGACACCCCGGGGTGGCTGGGGGGCGCGAGCACCTCGGCCTCCCCCTGCCCGGGGCAGCCCCAGGGGCTCCCCATGAGAGCTTTGGGCTGCCCTGGCAGCCAGATTTGACTCATAGAGAAAATAAAGGCGGTGTTTTAGCCCTAGGGCCGCATCTGGGAGGCTTTATTCGAAGGGAGGGAGGTTGCAGCAGGGCCAAACAAAATGCAGCCAGGACGGTGTGGGGGCACGGGAGGAATGGTTGGGTGAGGGCGGCCACGGAGGAGCCCGCGCCCAGCACCCCCGTGGCTGCCCAGCACAGCCAGGGACTGCCAGAAGCACCATGTCACCGGGGGGGACAGTCCTGCAGCAGCTGGTGACTCCTTGAAGGTCCGAGATCAGTGCGAAGGTCGCTCATCAGCAAGCAGGAAGAACCCCAAAGGGGCAAGGAGGAAACAGCCACCGGCGGCTCTTGTCCTCTGTGTCACACGCAGGTGGTGCCAGCCCTGGGCAAAATCCACCGGGAGAGCTGCTGGTTAAATGTCCCCATCCCCCTAAGCCTCACGTGGAGGTTTGTGACCCTGGTTTCCTGCAGGGGACGGGGGCAGCGGCACCCAAAAGCAGAGCTGTGCGCTCAGCCCGCTCTGGCCATTGCTGGTCCCACTTGGAGAGATGGGTGTCCTGGGTTGGGATGGAAATGCCAGATTGGGACGGATGTTCTAGGTTGGGATGAATGTCTCAGCTTGGGATGGATGTCCAGGGATGGGATGGGTGTCCTGGGTTGGGATGGATGTCCAGAGATGGGATGGATGTCCAGGGATGGGATGGTTTCTGGTGGCTTCCCGGGGCCACTCCTGATGCTGCCCCTCCACACCTGGCATCTCCGCCGAGCTCTCCCCGTGGTGGCCGTGGTCACGTCCTCACTGCCGGGAGCGAAATCCTTTGGGGCCCGGGAGGGCCAAGGCACAGGGCAGGTTGGGCGCTGTTGGGGTCCCCCCACCCACCGGGACCAGGCACAGCCTGTCCCGAAGAAGCCAGCAGCAGAACTCGAGCACGAGGGGCTCTGCAGGACCAAAAGCTTCCGATGGCACTGGCTGGGTCTGGGCAGCGTCCTCCTCGAAGGGGTCCCAGCCACGGGATCTCCAGCGCCAGGCGAGACCCCAAAACCCACGCTTTTTGTTTTTTTCCTCCTCTAGCAAGCTCTGTGCAGAGCCACTGCAGCCCACGCGTTTCATGCCCCCTGCAAATTTCGTTTTCAAGCAAGCACAAGGCAAAGGCAATCCAGCTGCGCGCGGGGACGCCCTCTGCGCACCCCGGAGGAGCTGGGGGTGCTCCTCGGTGCCGCCCCCGCGTGCATCCACCGGCGGCTCTGGCCCCTCCGCAGCAGCTTTCGGCAAGCGGGGACCTGGCTTTGCCACGGCAGCAGCTGCCCGCGAGGCAGCTCAGGGTGGTGGTCGGCCAGGGGGGGATCTGCTCGCGTCCCCCCCCTCCAGGAGGAACTGGGGGGGTCCGTCAGGCGTGCAGCTCGCTGAGCCGCTTCTCCTCCTGCATTTGGATGAGGGCGTTGCGCTTGTTCACCACGTCCAGCAGCTGTGCCAGGATCTCCTTCTCGGCCACGCAGTCTTCGGCTGTCTTCAGGGCTTCTGCGGGAGCAGGGGGCTGCAGTGGGGCCGGGGGGGGGTCCCAAGCCTGGCCCCGCTCCCTCCCATCCCGCACGGATGCTTACCCTCCTTTTCCATGTACCAGCGCAGCTGCTGGTCGAGCTGCCACTGCTGCTCCTCCAGCTTCAGTTCCTGCACCCTGCGGGGAGGGAAAGGGGGGGTTCTGGGCATGGGGTCGGGGATTTGGGGGGGGAGGGTCCCAGGCAGCCTCTCCCCCAGCCTTACGCAATCATGAGGTCCGACTCCTCGGACATGAGGCTGTTCTTCTTCTGCACCAGGTACAGCAGCTGGTTCATCCACTGCGTCTTCTGGTCGGCCGGGCTGCCTGTGGGGCGGCGGGGAAGGGGATGGATGGGGTGCAGACCCCAACCTTGGGCACCACGGGGACCCGGCGCCCTGTCCTTACCTCCCTCATCCCGGAGGAACTTCTCCAGCTTGATGCCCTGCTGCTCCAGCTCGCGGAAGGTCACCTCGATCTCCTCCAGCCGCCTCTGGATGGCCTGCGAGGGGAGGGCGGCGCTCGGACGAGGTCCGGAGCATCCCGGGGGATGGGATGGGGATGGGATGGGGACGGGTTGGGGACCTGCCTCAGCCCACCAGGGCTACCTGGGCTTTGCAGAACCGCTTCATCTGTGCCTCCCGCACCCGGCGGGGCAGCGTGCGCTTGCAGGTGGCGTACTTCACGTCCCCGAGGATCGGGCACTGCAAAGGGACGCAGGGGGTCAGGCAGGGCCGGCCCCGACGCCTCGGCATCAGACCAGCGAGAGCCCAGTGGGGTCACCGCCGGATGGGGACGGCACTCACAGACTCCCCCATGGTGCCCAGGTCCAGGCCTTCCTTCTCCTCTGCCTCCTCCTCCTCCTCTTCCTCACTGTCACTCTCTTCTGAATCTGCACCCCCCCAAAAAATAGGAGCTGTTCCAGGCCACCCAGCAGCGGTGGGGCATGGCAGGGCGCAGGAGGGCCCCGGAGATCCCAGCGGGCAGCCACCCACCTTCCTCCATGTCCACCTCGTGGTCCTCCTCCTCCTCCTCCTCCTCCCAGGCACCCAGCCCCGGCCACAGGGCAGGCACGGCCTCGGGCGCCGCTTGCAGCCGCAGCCGGGCTGGCTTTGGGGGCGCCTCGGCCTCCGCATCTCCGGTGAGGCTCAGCGTGGACAGGCTGAGCTTCTCCAGGGGCGAGAGGACGATCTTCCTCCTGCCTCCTCCCTCCTCAGCCTCCTCTGCCTCCCGTCGGGCCTCTGCGCCGGGACCCTCGTCCTCCTCCGGGACGTCGTCCGGCCCCGAGGGTGGCAGCTCCTGCTCCTCCACCTCGCCGGTGCCCGCAGCATCCTCCTCTGCCCCGGGTTCTTCCCCTAGCTCCGGGGTTGCCGGCGGGGACTGCGGGGACCCGAGCACCTCCTCGCCCTCAGGGGACGCACAGGGGCTCCCAGCATCCGAAAACGTGCGGTTGGCATTGACATCCTAGGGCAAAACCAGGGGTGGTGCACGGTGGGGCCACAGCGAGCATCCCCCTCTGGCATTCTTGGGGCCAGATTTAGGGCTACTTACCCCATCGGGCAGCACCGGGGGCTCACCGGGGGGCACATCCATACCGGGGGCGTTGGGGTAGTGAAGCAAGCAGTAAAAACGACCTGGAGCGGGGGCACGAGCATGTGACGAGCGAGCGAAGAGGTTGCAGAGCAGAAAGCCACCCGTCCCCAGCACCCCGTCCCCAGCACCCCGTCCCCAGCACCCCGTCCCCGAGCCCTGCTCACCGTCCTCCTCGTGGAAGGCGTAGTCGCCCAGGCGCAGCGTGGCCCCGCACTGCCAGCACTGGAAGCAGCCGCGGTGGAAGAAGCGTCCCTCGGCGCTGGCCCGCTCCAGGATGTAGACGCGCCGGCCGCAGAAGTAGCAGGCGTCGCTGCTCTCCCCGCGGGACGGCGGCTGCGGGAGGAGAGGGAGGGTTGCGGGGGCACGGGGTGACGGCACCCACCCGGCCCCGGGGCTTTGCGGGTGCTGGGGAGGGGGGCATGGGGCTTTGCTCCCCCCCCTGCAGCCCTCTGCCTCGCAGAGCTGCTCGCTGTTGGCACCACGGAGGGAGCGGCAGGTCTGGGCTCCGGAAAACCAGTTGGGTCAGGAAATTCACTGGGAGGAGCTGCCAGCCCGTGGGCGTCCGCTTGCGCAGCCCCGGTCCCAGCCCTTGGCTTGGCCCCATGTGCAGGAGGAGCCGCCGTGCTGCCACCACCCCCCCCCGTGCCCACCGGCGTCCCCTCCCCGGGGCAAAGCCAGGACCAACCTGCGCGGGGTCCGTGGTGGCGGCTGGTGGCAGGCTGTGGTCACCATCCAGAGCGTTTCCGTCCAGCGCCGCGTCCACCTAGGAGCGTGTGCCAAGGTGGGGGGGGGGTCAGCACCCATTGTCCCCCCCGTGGGTTGCCCCCCCCCAGAGCATCCCTCGTGGTGTGGACCCACCTCGGCGTCCCTGTGGCTCTTTTTGGCCTCGGGGTCCCTCTGGGCGCTCTCCTGCCAACACAAACAGGGGGGCTCGGAGCTGGGGGGGGGGGGCACGCACGGCCGTGGGGTGCCACGAGGGGCTGGGTGGTGGGGGGGTGCTCACCTGGGCACGCTTGTGGGTCAGGGTGCGGCTCTTCTGCAGCTTGCTGAGGAAGAGGATGGCGCCCCTCGTGCCGCGGGGGGACTGCGGCTTCTTGCTGACCTCCGCCGACGCTGCGCAGAGGGGACGCGCTGGGGATGCACCCTGCAAGCAGGCAGCACCCAGCCGGCCCCGTGGGGGCTCAGGGTGGGGATAAACCCCCCCCAAATCCCACACCTGGTGAAGGCTTGAAGGCTTCATAGAACTGGCTGAGGTAGGTGATGAGCCCCAGGCGGTCGGGCTCCGCCATCGAGGCCATTTCGGTGCTGGAGAGGACGGGTTGGATGCCCAGCTCCTGCTCCGCCGTGTCCAGCATCATCTGGTGGATCCCGACGGGATCTTGGGGATCCACGGCGTGGAAATCCCTGCGGGGAGGGTGGGCACCGTCAGGGCGGGCTCTGCGGGGCGGGGGTCCCGGGGGCCGGGCACTCACACCAGGTCGGGGCGGAAGCGGTGGACGAGGGCGCAGAGGGCCAAGCCGCTGGTCCAGGAGGTGGTGAAGTCGGTCACCTCCACGCCGCGGTACCCGGCCGTGCTGGCCTGGCACCACCGCAGCAGCTCCTCGTAGGCGTCTCCGGAGACAGCTGGGGAGGCAGCACACGTGTCCCCATCCCACCCTGGGGACACCCCCCTCCACAAAGCCCCCCCCCCCCCTTCCCTCAGCTTTAAATGCAGCCCCCCAGGGACCGTCCATCCCCCCCTGCAACCTCCCCACCCCAAAGCTCAAGGAGGGGGTTGGTAAAGCGCCCGCTGATATTTCGTGGCTCAGCAGCAGAAGGAAGGGGACACCCCGTGCTGTCGGAGAAGGCAGCGGGGTGGCTGTGTCCCCACGGGGGCAGAGGGGACGGAAAGCAGCGGTGCCACCAGGATGGAGACGCGGGCGGTGCTGGGAGGAGCGCAGCGGCCAGCTGGACGCCAGCCAGGGCTCCAGCACGAGAGGAGGAGGATGGGGAGGGAAATCAGGGCAGGAGCCGCTCCGCCGTGGGCTGCCAGGGGGGTCCCGGTGGCGGGGAGGGGCTGGGGCAGGACCGATCGCTCCTACCGGTGCTGAGCCGGTTGTCTCTCCTCTTCTTGTGGTCCACCTCCACCATGCCCACGAGGTAGAGGTCCCGGACCTGCCGGCAGGGACATGCAGGTCACCAACCGCACCGAGCCCTTAGCACCGTGCCCTGGTGAGGGGGACACCCAGACCCCCCCCCCCCACTACCAGCACCTCCCCCAGCACCACCTGCATCCCCAACGGGAAATGCGTTACGCTCCCTGGGGACCTACAGCCTCATCCTGACACCCCTGGGGGACAGGGGACCTCGTAAACCGGTGTCACCCATTGTCACCCGAGCCTCGATGGGGGCTAAGCAGGATGGCCGCTCTCCTCCGTGCCCGAGCGGGGCTGGGAAGCGGAGACCCGGGGCTCTGCACCCCAAAACCCCCTAAAGCTCGGGGCCGGGTACCTGGTTGGCTTTGATGGCGTGCAGGTTGATGTTGGGGTAACGCGTGGCCGGGTCGATGCTGTACTGGCTGATGTTCTTGTTGGTGTTGTCCGGGGAGGTTTGCGAAAGGTGCTGGTAGATGCTTTCCCTGGGCGTGGGGGCACAGCTCTGGGTGCCACCGTGGGGACACGGCCCCCTTTTTGGCCACCCCACCGAGGACACAGAAATCCCAGTAGGGGATCAGCCCAGCCGGACTGGGGGGGGGGGGGGGGCTCTCACCTCTCGGCCAGCACCTCCAGAGGGGGGGTCCCGGCCGCCCACCGCCGCACCATCCACGCTGCGTCGAAGGCGGCCAGGAAGCCCCTGGCCACGCCGGTGCCGAGGGGCCAGAAGGGCTGCGGAGAAAAAGGCGAGAGAGGGACGGGGCTGGAGACAGGGACGGGGCTGGAGACAGGGACAGGGCTGGAGAC
>NC_048918.1:1529944-1552069 GCF_011077185.1 Oxyura jamaicensis | reverse complement strand
GGAGACAGGGACAGGGCTGGAGACAGGGACGGGGCTGGAGACAGGGATGGGGCTGGAGAGAGGGACAGGGCTGGAGACAGGGACGGGGCTGGAGACAGGGACGGGGCTGGAGACAGGGACGGGGCTGGAGAGAGGGACGGGGCTGGAGAGAGGGACGGGGCTGGAGAGAGGGATGGGGCTGGAGAGAGGGATGGGGCTGGAGAGAGGGACGGGGCTGGAGACAGGGACGGGGCTGGAGAGAGGGACGGGGCTGGAGACAGGGACGGGGCTGGAGACAGGGACGGGGCTGGAGCCACGCGGCCGGTCGGGGCGGCTGGGAGGAGGCGCGGAGCTGCCGGGCTTGGCCGGAGATGAAAGCGGGGAGAGACAGGGAGACGCGCGGGGAGCGGACGGACAGACGTCTCCTCCCCAGCCCCACGGCTGCAGCCAGACGCTGCCGCCGATGCAGTCACGTCTGGGGAGGAGCCGGGCTGCTCCTCCACACCCCGAAAATCTCTGGTGGGGATGCAGAAGGGATGGCCCCATCCCCACCGAAGCATCCCGCTACTGGGGGGGGGGGTGCTTTGGGGACGCAGCTACCGGGGAGCGTGCCCATGGGGACAGGGTGCAGCGGGCAGCCGGGGCGAGAAGTGCTCAGGGATGGGGAATAAACCACAAAAAATAATAAAAAAAAGGCATTGCGCAGCCCTCGCCGGGTGAGGGGAAACTGAGGCACGGCCCTCACCTCCACCAAGCAGTCGCCCACCAGCCCGAGCAGCAGGCGCACCCCGTTGTGCTCCCGCACCAGCGCCGCGTTCTCGGAGCGCGTCATGCAGGTGAAGTCGAACATGTCGACGTCCGGCAGGGCCCGGTGGTTGAGGGCGAACTCCAGCTCGGGCAGGCGGTAGTTGGTGGAGAAGTTGGCGGCTTCCTTGGCGTAGCTGAGGAGGGCGTCCCGGTTGACGTTGTCATCGGACAGGAGGCTCTCGATGTCCGGTTTGTCCTGCGGGCATGGGGGTGAATGCGGCCGGGCTGCGGGGTGGTGGCGTTTGTCCCCCAGCCCAGGGGGACAGCCAGCTCCTGGGGCCGGATCCTGCCCGCCTCACCTGCAGGATGACCCCCTTCTTGAGCAGGCTCTGCTTCTTGGCCGTCATGACGAAATAGTGAGTGTCATCCTTGTAGTAGACGATGTTTTCCAGGTCGATACCTGGTGGCGGGGAAGGGGCTGAGCTGAGCCGCGTGGGGCCACCAAACGTCCCCGGTGTGGGGGCACCGTGCGGGGACGCGCATCCCACCCCAGGGGAGGACATCACGGGGCTGAACCCCAGGTGGCACCGGGGGATAAACGGGAGGCACCCCATGGGGATGCGCATCCCACCCCAGGGGAGGGGACATCCCGGTTGCACCGGGGGATAAATGGGAACCCCCGGGCCCTCCGTCGCCGCTCGGGGGCCACCGACCTGTTTTGTTGTAGAGGTTTTGGAAGAACTTCTGGTTGTAGATCCGCGCCACGCCGCTGATCTCCGACACCTCCACCTCAGCCCGGCTGTTGCGGTTGACGAAGTTGGTGGTGATGCCGATGGCCACCTTGCCCCGCGTCTCCTTCCGCTTGAACCCTTCGGGGACGAACTTGCCGCCGCCGGCCGAGATGAGGACGTCGAACTCGTAGTGGCTGAGGGGAGAGGAGCTGGGCTGCAGCACAGCCCGCCAGCCTCCTGAGGACAAAGGGGGGGGTCACGGCGTGGGGTTGGGCTGCGGAGGGCACCGCGTGCGCCTCGTCCCCTCCCCGGAGGGCTCAGAGCCACCACCGCAGCCCTGTCCTTGTCCCCGGGGACGCCACCGGTGCCTTACCCTGGCCGTCCCCCTTGCTGGCGGGGGGCAGGAGGTCCTTGAACTGCACGTTGATGTGCACCTCCACGCCCAGCAGCAGGGCCACCTTCAGCAGGATGAGCTGCAGCTGACGGATGCCTGCGAGGGGACATTGGGGATGCCGGGAGCTGCACCCACATCCACGCGTTCCCCCGCCCCGGTCCCTGGGGAGCGCCCGACTCACTGATGTGATCCAGGGTGCCGGTGCAGAAGCGCCCGTAAAACTTCTTGGCGCCCAGCGCCCGCAGGTCGTGGATGGTGAAGGGCCAGAGGTGCAGGACGTTGTTGCGGGAGAAGGCGTCGCGTTTCTCCAGCAGCACCACGCGGGCACCCAGCAGCGCCAGCTCGATGGCCACCCGCAGCCCGCAGGGGCCGGCCCCCACCACCAGGCACTGCGGAGGGGACGGGCGGTGGGATTTGGGGCCAGTCCTCCCCACGACCACAGGGGAGGGGGGGGGCAAATCTTGGGGCTCAGCATCTCCCCCCCACCCCGTCCCAGTGCAGGATCCGTCCCTCCCCGCTCCCTCTCCTTGCTCCCTGCGAGGCGGGGGCCCTGTTGGTGACCCCCCCCTCCCCCCGGGCTGGCTGAACCTTGCCTTTGCACAGTGGCAATTTGCAACGGCAGCAATGAAATGCTGGCTGAGATAAAGCACCCACGCTTCCCCTCTGCAGCAGATGGGGAACGGCGAAATTTCCACCAGCATCGGGCTCTGAAGTAGCCCCCTCCGTAGTCCCCCGTGGGACTGTCCCCGGGTGGGGACACGAGGGATGCGGCTGGCCGGGTGGCACCTTGACGCCACGGAGGGGCAGCAGGGCTAATTAACAACCCCGGCAGCATCCCAAAGGGCACATCCCTCATCCTGTGTGCGAGTGAGGACGTCCCAGCAGATGCCCTCAGCCCGGGGACACGGCGCAGGGCACGGAGAGACCCAAACCCACGCCCCACGGCCGCCGGTACCTTGGTGTTGGCGCAGGCCGTGCCTTGGTCGTAGTCCTTGTGCCCGGCTTTCTTATCCAGCTTGCTCCACAGGGCCTTGGCGTTCCAGTAGTTGAGGCCAGCCTTGAGGCCGTGGTAGAGCTGCAGCCCGCTGCCCTGCAGCCCCAGCTGCCGGCACAGCTCCCCGAAGCAGCTCAGCACCTCCCGGCACTGCCCGGCACGCAGGAAGCTCTCGAACAGGGCATGGGCCGGGTTGGCCGCCTCGCCGTCCGGCACGCTCATCTCGCCTCAGCTGGCAGCCTGGTGGGACAGCAGGGATAAGCAGGGACAGCAGGGACAAGCGGGGGACCCCCCTGAGCCCCCATCCTTCCCGGGGATGCTGCAGGACCTGGTGTCTCGGCGCGAGGTTTCCCAGCGGGGGCTGCAGCCGTGGCGGACCCCGTGGCGATTCGGGTGACGGTGACGCCGAAATCTGTCCTCTTTCCGACAGCGTCTGGCTGAGCCTCCCCTGGGTGCTGCGCCCAGCCAGCCACGGTGTCACCCGGCTGCGGGTGACGTCAGGGGAGGGGACGGGGACGGCTGCGGGTGGCGAGCGGCTTCCTCTCTGCCGCGTGTACCTGCAGCGACCGAGAGCAGAGCGGGGAGGTTTTGGAGCAAAGGCGCCGCTTCCTTCCTCCTCGCGACGGGGCAGCCAAGGGGCCCCGGCTGTCAGGACGAACTGCAGGGCCCCAGTTTAGCAGCTGCCCCCCCCCAAAAAAAAAACAGCAAAACCCGGCTGCTCAGCACCCACGGGGCAGGAAGGAGCAGGATGGGTTTTGCAAGCAGAGAGGGGAGCTTTGCGCCCACCTCCGCCTCTGCTGCCCCGGCGGGGCGGAAGCTGCCGGCCTCGAGGCACGCAGAGACGAGCAGGGAGGAAGCAACGGGGCGGGGGGGGGAATGAAAAATAAGCAAACCACTGCACCGATGGCCCCGGTAGTCATCATCTCTGTGAGAGCCGGGGTGCAGAGCATCCCCCAAACCCTCCCCGTGCCCAGCCTCTCCCCGTGCGCTCCCTGCAGCCGCTCAGCACCCGGCGCCATCCCCGAGCCCCGGTGCCACCGCGAGCCGAGCACCATCCCGTGCCACCTTGTCCTGGCACAGCCCGCAGCACGAAGCTTTGCCCTCTCCAGCCATCCCCAAACCCCGGGGCTGGGAAATCCTCGCCAAACCCCAGGGCTGGGAAAAACCTCCCCGGCCCCGCACGGCAGCCGGCGAAGGGAGCGAGGAGGAGCAGCCCGGTGAAAAGTCTCGCCCAGGAGCCGCCGCGCTCCTACCTTTGAACCATTGAGCTTTGCCCTCACGCAGAGCTCCCCGAAGGCAGCGGCCAGCCCCACGGCTCCGCAGCAAGGTGCCGGAGGGGGGAAGGACGCCGCAGGGGGAAGGACGCCGCAGCCGAGCCGCGCTGCCTTCGGCGGGGCAGGGTTTCGGCGCTGGAGAGCCCGGATTCCAGCTGGCTTTCAAGCCCGGTCTCTTTCCAGCAGTGCCTCGGAGGACGCAAAGTGATCGTGCACCTCCCGAGCATCACCAACAGGAAACCTCAGCATTTTAACCTCTTCCTTCCTGGGCAGACACAAGGACGAAGCAGCCAGCTGGGCTGGAGCAGGTGTCCACGGGTCCCCAGGGTGGCGGCGCGGGGACGAAGGGCACCAGCTACGCGTTCGTGGCACCGGGGGCAGATTTCCGAGCACCCCCCGCGTGGTGCCAGGGGGAAATAAGGAGCAGAAAAGCCTGGGGAAACTGAGGCAGCACTGCCAACCTGACCGGAGCGGGCAGGCACGCCAGCCCACAGCTTCCTTCCCTTCTCCGCCCCGGGGAGGCTGCTCTGGGCACTGCGGCTTTTCCCCGGGGAGCTCACACTGCCGCAGGCACGGGGCAGGTCGGGGGCCATAAAGCACCCACGCTGGGAGCACCCCTTCCATCTCCAGCCCTCGGTTCCCCCCCCCGGGGATGGGAGCTCCCCGTGCCAAGGAACTTTTCCAAGCCCGGTGCTTCGGGCTCGGCGAGGAAGCTCGGAGGAGGCAGAACAACAACAAGAAGCCTCGTGTTACACCGAGTTTCCTACGGAAACCAGCCCGGGGGGGGGCACAGTGCTGAGCTGGGCTGCCCCCAGCTCTGCTCTCCCCACACCCCGGCGTGACTGATTTTTGCATTTCTGCCTTTAAAACTGCCCCGGCGAGGCAGAGGGAGGAGGTGGGGGTTGCAGCCAGCCCTGACTCAGCTCGTGGTGGCTCCGGTCGGGGCGGCTGCAGAAACGCAGCCCTCGGGGACGTCACCCGGGGCTGGGGCACGCAGAGCAACCCCAGAGCAGGGACGCCCCATTTCGCTTACGGGGTCACCCCCCCCCTCCCCCCCCCCGTCCTCGCCCGCTAGGAAATGGCAGGGAAGCTGCTGTGGGGTTTCTGAGCTGCCAGCAAACACACGTGTCCTCCAGGCACATGGAAAGAGGGTGGGAAAGGACACGGGTCCGCAGTGAGCTAATGCGGGCTGGGAGGGTTTCCAGCAGCAGCAGCAGATTCCCTTGCAGCTGGGCCTCTCCCCTCGCCGGTGAGCGGGTTCCCAGCACGGACCGAGCTGCTCTGGGTCGGGGATCCAGCCCGGAGAGCCCAGGGACAAGGCTGCTGAGCCCAGCCTGGACCTCGGGAAGGTCCTTCCAGGGTCTCAAGCTCGATCAGCGCCGTGGGCAGGAAGGAGAGGCTCTCGGGACCACCCGATGGGGAAGCCCAAACTCCTGTTTTCGGTGGCTACCCCCATTGCACCGCTGCTGGAAGGGCTAAAGGCAGCGGGCAGTGCTCGTCCCATCCTCACCACCGTGCTCAGGAGGAGCAGCGAGGCAACTGCCCCGGGCAGCGCCCTCCTCCCCGGTATGGCTCCGGGCACAGAGATGGCCCCAGCCAACGCCCAGAAGCCAGCCCTTATCTGGCCCAGCTTTAATCCTTGCAGGAAGGAGAAAAATCAGGCGGCTGCTCCGGTTGGAGCCGGGGAGGGGTGTGTGTGGGCACGTCCTGGTCGAACCCTTGGCTCGTGGCAGCTCCGGGCACGGGGGCAGTGCCCAAGTCCCCCCTCGCTCCCCAGGGTGCAGCTGCTGGGAGAAGGGCGAAGGACGGGGACAGACCTGTCACTGGTCCCAGCCCCAGGCTGGCTGCCGCTGCAGGAAAAAACCCTGGGAAGCTCGTGCTGAAACCCCCCGGGGTACCAAAATCCCCAGGTACCAAAATCCCCAGGGTACCAACCACAGGTCCCAGCTGCGGCTCCTGCGGCCACCGCCGGCAGAAGCGTGCCCTTCTCGGGGCATTTTGGCCCCGTCCTTTGCAGCGGGGGGGTCCCCAAAACCACAGCCCAGCCCCATCAGACGTGGCTCTGGGGTATCTCTCCCCCAGCCTCCGAGCTGCTCAGCGCCAAGGGCTCACCTTCGTCCCCCCCTGTTCAGCGCCACCCCCTCGGGGCGCGCAGAAGGAGCTGCCTCCTGCAGCCGAGTTTTGCTGCGGGAGGAAGTCTGCGGGCAGCCAGCCTTCGCCTCCCTTTCCTCCTCCTGCTTCTCCTTCACCTCCAGCCCCAGATGTCCCCAGGGGACCGTCAGCCTGACCAAGGGTACGGGGCCAGCTCTGCCCCTCGCCTGACGCAGTTTTACACCGACACGCTTCCGGGAAGCGCCTGGGCTGGGGCCGAGAATGGCTGCAGGCAAAAATAACTCAGCCCGGCCTCTGCTCCGGCCTCCCGCTGCTGGGGATGCTCTGCCACCGGAGCAGCAGCAGATGTGCCTTGGGGGGGGTCTCTGCACCCCAAAAAGCGGGGCTGGGGGCACAACAGCGGGTGGAGGGAGGTGAGGAGGAGGCCCTCGGAGCATCCTCCTGGGATGGGGAAGCCCCTTTCCCTTTGCAAAGCTCTTCCTGCTCGGCACTGGGAGCACTGGTGCTACTGGGGAAGGCTCCAGGAGGAGGGGGGCTGCTCCCTTTTCCCTCTGCCCCGGGGGGGGAGCAGAGCCGAGGGGCTGGCAGCGAGGACCGAGGGGACCCTGCTGCCCCCGGGGATGCTCAGAGGGGCTTCAGGAAGACCCCTCGCCTGCCCCGGGGGGGGGGGGACAAAGCAGCCCCACGGCCACCAAGCAGCCCCACGCGGCACCCTGGGGACCGCTGCTGGTGCACAGCAGGGCTCAGCACCCCCCCGGGGCACGCCCCCACCCCAAAACCACCCCTCGGGCTTTGGCAACTGGCAGAGCGACGCTCCCAGGACGGGATGCTGTCTGGGATGCTCCCAGTCGGGGGTGCTGTCGGGGTGCTCCCCCCCCCCACACATCCCCCCGGGGATGCTCTGCCCGTCCCCTCCCCACTCACCTCCAGGGCGCTCGGGGAAACTGAGGCACGGCGCGGGGCTGGGGCCGGGGGCGGGCAGGAAGGGGCTGCCTCGTTCCCTCCCCTCTCCTCCCGCTTCCCTCTCCTCTTCCTCCTCCTCCTCCTCTTCCTCCTCCTCCTCCTCCTCCTCCTCCTCCCCCTCCCCACCGCGGGGACCGGGCTGCGGGAAGGCGGCGCTGGGAACAGCCCAGGCGGGGAGAGGAGGGGCAGGGCGGCCGCGGGGGCTGCCCGGCTTTGTGCTGCTGCCTTTTTATTATTATTATTTATTTATTTTTTTAGCTGCAAGTTGTGGGTTTTGAGAGCAGCTGCGGAGGCTGCAGCGCCGGAGCTCCCTCCTCCTCCTCCTCCTCCTCCTCCTCTCCCCAGCCCTGGGGGGAGGCTGGGGCAGGGATGCGCAGCACAGCCCCTGCCGCCTTTTGGACTTCTGGGCTGAGAAAGCAGCTTTTTTTGGCAAAGCAAAACAAAAGATTCTGCCGATGAAACACACCTTTTCGCTTTCCGTCCCCTACTTCCCCCCCATCCCCAGAAATAGAGCCCGGGAGCCAGGTCCTGCTCCGGGCAAGGGGGGGGGACGCGCTCAGCACCGTCCCCAAACGAGCCCCCCGCGTCCCCGAGCGCTGCTGCTCTTGGGGAAACTTTGGGGACAAGTTTTCCACCTTGGGTGAAGGATCCCGGGGGGTGTGTTGGGGGTGACAGTACCTTGGGGCAGAGGATGGAACAGCTGGGTCACCGAAGGTTGCTCCTGGCCGGGTGTCTGGGGGGATTTTTCCAGCGGCGGCCTCCTCGGGGTGCTGCTGGCCGCTTGCCCCATGCTGGGGCGAGCAGCTTGGAGAAGGGGCTCGCGGGCCAGTGACGCACGGTGACAACCTGCCACGAGGCCGCGGTGACTCAGGGACACGGGGCGAGCTGGCACACGGAGCCGGGGCTACGTCGGCAACCCGTGAGTCACCCGCGGCGCTGCCTGCGGCCATGGGGACACAGGACGGCATGCACACCTCCATCCCTCCTCCCCGCAGCCCTTTGGGGTGTCCTCACAGGGGTCCTGGTGCAGGACCCTCACCCACAGCCGGGCTGGGGGCGTTTCGAGCCCCCCAGCCCCCTGCAAATCCCCTGGGTGCAGGCAAGGCGGAGCCCACCCGCGGCTCGGAGGCGCGAGAGGCCAGGGCGGACACGGAAACGGGGCGGCTGCGGGAAGCTGGGCGCTTTTCCCAGGCACGGGAGCTGTCGGAAACAGCTCCCTCTGTTTGCCAAGCCCTTCGTGGCGCTACAAACACGGCTCATCGGCTCCTTCCAGGCGCGGGTTTTTTCCCCCCAGGGGACGGCTTGCTGGGAAGCAGCACTCGATTTTAATCACGGTGGCAGAAAGAACCGGAGGCACAAATCGACGGCTGCTCTGGAAGGCCCCAGGAGTGCCCAAGCTGGGGCTGGGGACAGGGACGGAGGTGGTGGCAGCCCCCAGATGTGGGGAGGAGGAGAGCAGCATCAGCCCTTGGGGATGAGAGCCCCCAGGCAGCAGGGACCAAGGGTGTGCCACCGCAATGGCACGGCTGGGACACGGCTCTAACGCCAACCTGCTGGCCACAGGCAGCCTGGTCTGTGTCCCCAAGGAAAAGGGGACACAAAGGGCATGTCCCCATAGCCCTCAGTGTGCCGTGAGAATGAGGAAAGTCCTGCCAGGGATGGGGGCTGCTGCAGCTCCCCGCGCCCTTCATGCCCGGGGAGCCCACCCTCAGCTCCTAGCACAGGGCATCGCCCCCTGCTCCTTCAAAAAAAATCCCCGATTCTTCCTCCGATTTTATTTTTCGAGGGTCTCTGTGTTTCGTGGCGGGGGGCAGGAGCAGTGACGGAGAGCGGGTGCCCCCCAGCCGCCTCCCCCCTTGCTGCAGCTAGGCCTTGGGCGAAGGCGCGGGCTGCAGCCGCTGCAGCTCCAGGACGCGGAGGAGGAGGAGGAAGGCGACGCTCAGGAGAAGCAGCCAGAACAAAACCCAGTAGTGCTGCGGGAGGAAGAGCCACGGCCGCCACAGCTCCGCCGGGGACCCCTTGGACCTGGGAAGAAGGCGACGGGGGACGCTCGTCACCCAAAGGTGGCCCCAGCAGGGACGAGGTTTAGCCCAACCCCGAGCCTCGCCGGCCCTTTTGCACACCCCAAATGAAGCCAGACTGGGGAGGGCACAGGTGACCTGCAACGCACGGGGAAACCGAGGCAGGGGCGAGGTGAGGCAGCCGCAGACAATCCCTGCCCTCCGTCCCCAAGCCCCCCAGCTCCATCCCCACGTGCCGGCCGCTTTTGGGACCACAGAGCTCCCCCAGAGGCTGCAGGGGGGACGCGGGGTGCGCTCACATCAGCCCAAGCTGCTCCGGCTCCTCGCCCCCTGCGCTTGTGTCCTTGCCGTCCCCCCCAGCCGCCGGCTCCCCGCTCACGGTGCTGCCCCGGCGCGGTGGCTCCAGCTCGCTCCTGGGGAGGGAGAAGACAGGAGGCTGTGCTGTCCCCCGTGGGACGGTGGCAGATGGTGCCATGGTCCCCCCGCCACCCAGCACGGGTTACCTCTGGGTGCTGGCTGGGCGCTGAGACCCCTCCGGCTCGCTGGCGGGGGACGCTCGGCCGTCCGTGCTGGCACCTGGCTGGGCACAAAAAGGGGGGTTTTGAGCAGGGCCCCAGCCCCCTTGGTGGCACCGAGCCCAGTGGCGGGGTGCAGCCCCCTCCTGTCCCCGCTGTGTGGGTCCTTACCAAGAGCTGCTTGGGGATGACGGCGATGCTGACTCTGCGGCGGGCAGATGCCTGCGGGGAACCGAGGGGCTGGGGTGAGCATCACGCCCCCTCCCCGCGCTCCCCATCCCCTTTTCCCACCTCCCCACCATGGGCAAGGGGACACCGAGGAGGAAGAGGAGGAGGAGGAGGAGGAGGAAGGACCCTGCCAGCCTCCCGCCGGCCCTGCTGCTACGGGGGAGAAGCCGGTGAGGAGAGGGAAGGGCAAAGCCAAGAGCATCGCGCCTGTCCTTGCTGCTTCCAGCTGTGCCGCCGGGGCTGCCTGACCCCTCCCCGAGCGCTCCCCTACCTCTTGAGCTGGAGGGGAAGCAGTGCCGAATTCGAGCTGGTGCTAGAGAACGGCCTCCTCCCAGCCAAGCCCTGCAACGCAGAGGGACCTGCCTGAGACATCCCGGACACCAACTCCCCCGTGGCCGCCCCTAATTTTCCTCCCCCCCTGCCCCGGTTCCCGGTGTTTCTAGCAGACCTCGCCCGCAGCAAGCGGCTGGGAAGGGTGGTGCTGCCCGGGGGGGGGGTGGCGGGTGCGTGGGGACAGCCGGGTGAGGGAGGGTGGCAGGGCACGGGGGACGAGGGCTGGGGGCTGGCAGAGGGGCTGCTTCGCCCGGTTACCTGCTGGAAGGATCGCATCAGGGGGTGAGGCCTCAGCCGTGGCTCCGCATCATCTGGGAGCAAGGAAAAGAAGTCTTAGATCGCCTCCAGAATAAAAACGGGGGCTGACGTGCAGCCAAATGCAAACGTGTCCCCCCCCCCCCCCTTGAAGGTGAGCAGGGCCCCGTGCCCCACGCCTGGCACGAGTCCCAGGGGTGCCCTCGCTGGGGAGACCTCGCTCGGAGCGTGCGTGGGGATTGCAGGGCCGGGGGCTGGGGACAGAGCGTCCTTTGTGTGCCCCCCCCTGCCCTGCATTCCCCGCTGAGCCGCGGGCTGACGGCTCTGCGGCCACCAGCAGCTGCTCCCACCCCGTGTCTGCTGTTACGGGGCCCCTTGTGCTCGTCATCGGCTCCGGTGGCTGCAGCCCCAGCTGTCACCCGCCCCCGTCCTCAGCTCACGCACCCGAGGGACTCGGGACCCGACCCTGCAGGGTCCCCCCCCTGCCCCGTGGCGGCCCCCGCGGCTGAGCCCACCTCACCCTGGGTCTCGGCCAGCTGCCGGTTGCGGGAGTTTTGCTGGATCAGGCGCTTCATCTCCTCCAGCTCGGCGTGCTCCCGCAGGTGGTGCCGCTTCAGGTTCTCCACGTGCTGGACCATCACCTCCGCCGCTCGGCTCATCCGGGCCTCCTGCAGCCGGGCGGCACGGGCCGTCAGGTCCCGGCTCCTTGGTCCCTACAGCCCCCCGTGACCCCACCAGCCCCTCGCTGCCTCTCTGGGGGCCCTTACACACACCCAAGGGCGGGCAGACCCCTTGCACCCAAGCTAGATTCCCCCACCAGCACCAGGAGGAGCACGGACTGACCCTAACAAGCCCAGGGATGTCCCCCCAGCACCCTCCATCCCTCCCCACCCCGGGTGATCACCGACCTGATGAACGGCCCCCAGCTTCTCCGCAGCGCTCGTTGCCCGCTCCACGGCGGCCGCCAGCACGGCCAGGCTGTGCTGCAGCTGCTCCAGCACCTCCCTGCAGCCCACGTCCGGGCAGGATGCGCCCAGCCTCTGCGGGGGGGCAGGGGGAGGATGGGGCTGCTGGAGACGGGGCTTTGAGTCCTCCAAGCCCCTCAGGAGCTGGAAGGTCCCCGGCAGATGCCAGCCCGCCCCGCTGCCACCTACCTCCAGGGCAGCCCGGCACTGCCCCAGCTCCTCCTGGATGTTTTCCTCCGCCGCATCCCGTGCCCGCTTCTCCACCTGCACCCGTTGCCGCAGGGTGAAGACGTCGCAGCGAAAAGCCAGGGCAAGGTGGGCAAAGGCTGCCTGGGGGGCAGGAGGGCACCAAGGTGGGACACGGGGCGACGGGAAGGCCACGCACCGTCGTCCCCACGGCACAGCCAGCCCCCCTTTAAC
Organism: Oxyura jamaicensis; assembly: GCF_011077185.1. Taxonomy (NCBI): domain Eukaryota; kingdom Metazoa; phylum Chordata; class Aves; order Anseriformes; family Anatidae; genus Oxyura; species Oxyura jamaicensis. The sequence continues at coordinate 1,540,138 of NC_048918.1, read as the reverse complement.
GTGTCACCAAGCGGGGCCGTGCTGGGGACAATTAGCGCTTGCCTTTCCCCAGCACTCATTAGGCTGCTGCACGCGGGGGGCAGCCCCCAGGAGATGCCACGGGACTGAGACACGGCCCCCAGGCAGCCGATAAAGCGTGGAAATCCCAAACCCTCCTGGCAGGAGCTTGCCAGGCAGATGCCAGCCCTCGCTGCGGGTCACGGCCGACGCGCCGGACAGCAGAGCCTGCCTCAGCCCTGGCACTCGCAGGGCAATTATTTTTATGAACGTGGCTTCCGCAGCTGAGGGCGAGCTGCAGAGCACTTTGCAGGATTGCAGGCGCGCAGAGGTCGGGCTCGTCTCGCCAGGGAAATGCGGCTGCCTCCGAATGCCAACAGCGTCACCGGGAAAGGGACTCGTGCAGTGACTGCCAAGGGACTGCGGTGCCAGGGCCGGGCGCACGGCGTCCATCCCCTGCCCCCTTTCCCCAGCCCACCCCCGGCAGCCCTCACCTCCACGTCCTGCTCCGTCAAAGCCACGCTGCGAAGAGAGAAGTGCTGTCAGAGGTGGCGGCACTACGGGGGCTGCAGGCCAACAACGCACCCACGGTCTGCTCCCACGGGTGCCGGCCACCGCCAGAAGTGGGGACCCCCGCCTGGAGAGCCGCTGTCGTGCCATGGGGAGCCCAGTCCCCAGAGCATGCCGTGCCCCGGGACCCCCCCGTCCTGCAGCCCCCTGGCCATGATGCTGGTGCTCCCCCCTTTTACCTCTGCAGGCCCAGTCTCTCCAGCACCGAGAGCTCACCGGGGAAGCTCAGCAGCGGCTCCTCCAGGGTTTCTGCATCTGCGGGGAGGCAGCAATGCCGCTGGAGAGACCGCTCGTGAAGGCTTTTGGTCTGCTATTCCTCCTCCCTCTGCCCTCCTGTCCCACCGTGAGAACGTTCCGATCCTTCCCCCGGCACCAGCAGGGTCTCACGTCCCCCAAACCAGTCCCCGGGTCTCCATCACGGGAGATAAACCCCCATCGGACCCCAACAACCCACGCTGGTCCCCAGACACTTCAAGCCCCACCAGGAGGGGACACAGCCTGGAACACAGGTTGGGGACTCACCTTCCTCGATCCCGTCACTGTCCCGGGTGCGCACGGCCAGCTCCTGCCTGTCCTTGCCTGGCTCCTACGGAGGGGGACAAGGGTGCTGTCGGAGCAACCCCCTCCCTGGTGCTGGACGGCATCCCAAAAAGAGCATCACCGCGTGGCTCCGGGGTCCCGAACCCGGCACCCTCCCGTCCCTCTCACCTCGCCGGCACGCTCCACGCTCTGCTCAGCCCCGGCCACGACCCCGTCCGGGTGCCCCTGGGGACTGCTCATCCTCCCTGGGGACAAAGAGGGTGGTGGGAGCGGGGTGGCAGTGGCCTCGCACCAGCCTTGATGGAGCCCCCCCCCCCCAAAAAAAAAAAAAAAAAAAAAAAAAAAACACAAAAAACTCCAGGAATTTCCCAGCGGGCACAGGCTGGCAGCTGTCCCCCCAGATACCTCCACATTTTTAAGGATGTCCCCAGCACTCGGGAGCAGCTTTAGGGGACCCGTTCATGCTCCCCAAGCTGGAGGGGGCGTGGGGATGCAGGCAGGTGCTGCTGGCAGAGGGGCCCCCTTCCCAAACCCACGCGATGCTGCTCAGGGATGGAGGGTGCACGAAACGACCCCTGTCCCCCCATCCCCACTCCCAGCTGCCCTTACCTTCATCCGGAGACGCGGGGAGCTCGGCCGGCTCTGCCTGCTGCTCCCTGCGGAGAGGAGCCCGAGTAAACCCCAAAGAAACTCCGGTAAACCCCAAAGAAACTCCGGTGGGAGAGGCGCCATCCCACCCCCACGCTGCCCCGGACCTGGCTCCTTCCCGAGCATCCTCCCCAGCCCGCTCCGTCCCCGCTGGTCCCGGCGCGGGCGCAGCCTCCCCCTGTCCCTCCGCTCCCGCAGCCGCTGCAGAGGAGCCTCCGAAGCCGCTCGCAGCCAGCACTGAGTCACCGGCCCGCGGCCGTGCTCCTCCTCAGCACATTTATTGCGCCCCGGCTGCCAAGCTGGCCTCTTCGCAAGCACAACGGCAAACGCAGCTGCTGGCAGAGCCCCCAGGCTTCATCTCGTGTCACCGCCGTGGGGACAGAGGGCCTCGGCACGCGTGCACGCTCCCCAAAATCCTGTCCTGGGCGCAGGGATGTCCGGCAGCTCCATAGCATCCCTGCTCCGTGGGGCCAGGGATGCTGGAGCACCCACACGTGGAAATAAAGGGGCTGCCGTGCAAAGAGCTCGTGCCGGAGCCCAGCACGCAGCTAGAAAAGGGCTTTGCACCCCCCAGAATTTACTCCAGGCTCCGGACAGGGCTCGACCGATCTTTCCCCTGCAAGTCATTCCCCAGGATTAGCAATAAAATAATAATAACAATAATAATAGTCTCTGCTGTGCCCAAACGGTGCTCGGTGCCACCAGCCGGCCCCGCCAGCCCCATCCTGGCCCCGTTGGCACCCGGCAGCCCCCGGTGCCCGTACCTGCGAGCCGGGGGGCTCTGCCTGCAGCCCCTCCTGTGCCGCTGCCGCGCCGCACGCCCCTGGGCACGTCCCTGCGCCTCTTCCCCCGCGCCCGGCGAGGTCCCCGCGAGCGGCTTCATTTGCAAAGTGCGGAGGCTCCAGGACCAGCACACCTATCACGAGAGACACATATTAGCTGCGCGCAGATGGGAGAACGCCTCTAAATGTTATATTTTTAAAGCGTTTTCGCACCCAGCAGGAGCTCCGAGCTCCTCTGCTGCTTCAGCGTGGAGGCATCTGTGGGGAAAGAGGTGGAGGGGCCCCAGCGGGACGCGGGAGGCTGCTGCCGGGACGCGCACGGGCACAGGGAGAGGCGAGCGAGGGATTTACGTCGAGCCAGCTCTCAATACAACACCGAGGGCAGATTTTCCCCCTTGCTACCCCCATTTTCCTGCCCCTCACGGTCTCTAGCACCGAGGGCACGATCCTCAGCCCTCCGTGGGGTGCGTTTGCAGCCTGGGCACCCCGTGCAGAGCGGGGGCGTCCCGCAGCGCCCCGGGCTGGGGGCGCTCCGAGCATCCCCGCCTGGCAGGCTCCTGGATAGATAAATACAAGGGATTCCCAATTCCTTCTGTAAGCAAGCCCAGATGCCTCATTTAAGTTGTTTTGCAATGTTTAAAAAACAGAGGGAGACGGCAGAGAGCCCGGGGAGTCGCTGCCAGGACGATGGCCGTGCAGAAGAGGCTCTCCCGCAGGACGCGTGTCCTCGGGAGCCGTGCCTGCAGCTACGGGGCAGAGGGAAATTATTTTATTTTTTGCCAGGACAAAACGCAGCAGAGATTTAAGTGGGCAAAGAGCAGGGACCGGCTGAGCCCCCCCATGCCTGTGCAAAGCCTCAGCTGCCCCCCACACCAAACGGGACAATTCCACCTCTCCCAGAGCCTGCCCAGCCTTGATCTCGGCGTAAAAGCAAGCGATGCTCGACCACGTCAGATACTGAGCGCCTGTGGGCTGGGAATTGTCCCCGACACCTCTGCCCAGGGGCCGGGGGAACCTCCAGGGATCCCCCACCTCATCCCATCAGCGAGCATCGGGCTTTTCCCGAGGGGTGGCCCCCGCTGCAAAGCGTTTGCTCCGTGACAGCCGCCGCAGCCCCCGCCGGTTTTATCTTCTTTTTACGGCTGCAAATCCAGAGGCAGGCGGCTCGCTTGCACAACGGGGCACAAATATAACCCCCCAGGCAGCCGGACCCGGCTCTCTCTCGGCTCGGGGACTTTAGTTACCTGCCCGAATCCGTCCCAAGCAGCCGAAGGCTCGCACCCAGCCCTCGGTGCAGTCGGGTCCCCGAGAGGGGGCCGAGGGGAGCGGCACGGCCGGCGGGTCCGGGGCCCCAGGCGGTGCAAGCCGGCGGCGGCAGAGCCTCCTCGGAGGGGAGAGAGACCGCATCTGGAGCAGAATGAGCTGCCAGGGAACAGCTCGAAGCGAGAAGGCCTTTAAAGGACATGCCAGAGAGCAGTCGGGAGCTCCCCGCGCGGGGCCGGGGCAGGCTGAGCGCCTCGCAGGTGGCCGGGCATCCCCTGCTCGGGGCCCGATCCTGCGGCTGCTGGCGGGGGGGGGAGAGCTGCTGTCCGTGGCTGGGGAGCGGATCTGGGGCTCAGCACCAGCCCCGCAGCAGGCTCAGGGCAAGGCGGTGGCGCTCAGGGTGCCCGTGGAGATGGGGGGGAATCCTACGCCTTCATGGGGGGGCACGGCACGGAGCTAAACCAGGATGGGTGGTGAGGAGCCCGTGTAGCGATGTATTCGAAGTCCCGTCCCTGCTGCCCCCACTGGCAGCCCCGTTTCCCCCAGGCATCGGCCCCACTGCCCCTTTCCCTGCCCGACCCCTCTGCTCAAATCCATCCCATCCCCTAAAGCCGCTTTCTTTCCCTAATGAGCTTACGTGGAGTCGGACTCGATGCTCACAGGGGGGCAGCCTGCGGGCGGGCACCGCTGTCAGCCCTTCCCCTGCCCCTGCCGCAGGTCTTTGGGGTCTGTAAATCCCCTAAACCCTCAGAGGGCAGCGAGGAAACGGCATCTCCCAGCCCGGGGCAGGGCTGGCCCAGCCTTGTACCCAGCTGCTGAGGGCACAGGATGCGGCCCCAGGGCCAGGGAGGGCTCAGAGAGAACATTTGAGGCTTTGAAGCAGGAGCTGCATGGTGCCAAGGTGGGATGAAGCTTTTGAAATGGCCACCAGCAGCTCTGCCTCACCAGGCTGGGGTCTGCAAATGCCCCTGGAGCTTCGTGGAGTGAAGCAGTGCATGATTAGCACCAATTAATGCCAATTAGCACCCTGTAAGCTCACACTGCCAGCCCCAGGAAGACCCAGGAGCTGAGCAGGAGCAGTGTGGGTGAGTGAAATTGCCACAGACGTGCCCAAAGGCAGACTGGCACTGGCACCCTCTGCCCTTAAGATGCCTCCCCTAGGATTCCCCCCTTTTCCCCATCCCTCTGCAGTGTTTGCTGCCCATCTCCCGGAGTCTCAGGGTGAGAGGGCTGGTCCCCAGGGGATTTGCTGAGACCTGCTGTGAGCAGAGGTCGCTGCTCTGAGCTGCGGGAGGATGCTCGGGGCTGGCAGTGGCAGGGCCGGACCCATCCCGCCGGCGGCTACCAGGTGCTGACGGGGCTCATAAACCAGAGCAGCAGAGCTTTCCCCCTCAGCCCTTATTTTTGGGGCTTCCCCAGCTGCTCGACAAGCTTCCACTCCCGTTGCTAACCCCTCCAGGCACCTCAGTGCTTTGGAAAGGGGAGCCCCGAGCAGAAGGGAAGACCCAGGCATTCGCCTGCTGCAGTGCCATTCCCCTCCTTGCTGGCCTCCCCGCTGTCAGCATCACCTAAGGGGCTGCTTGGGCACGTGGGTCTAACCTGCACGGTTTGGTGCTGATGCTTTTTTTTTTTGTCTCTCCTCGACACAGCCTGCAGCCAAGACTCACGCAGCGGGGCCCGGGAGTAAAAGCCTGACGCAGAGCAGACGGAGGGTACAAAACCAGCTGCTCCTAAGGACAGGCAGAGGCTCAGAGGATGGAGGATGGACACCCTGCATGCACCAGTGCCTTCCCACCGACACAGCCTCATTAACCAGCCCTCATTAACCAGCCCAGCCTGCTGGCCCCATCCCTGCCGGCGCCCTCTTTCCCCCCCAGGAGCAGCAGCCTGGCACGGGGCAGGCAGCACGCCTCCCTCCACAGCCTCTGCCCGAGCCTCGTCGCGGGGCCACGGCTGCAGAAAGTGGCTCTGACAGACACACAGCCCTAAGGACACCACCACGTCAGTTCCCTGCATCAGAAAAGAGCTTTTCTGCCTAAAAGCTCCTCTGTTGCCCACCCACCCATATGCCAGGGGGGTCCGAAGAGGAATATCATCCCCTATGCAGGCCGTCATATCCACAGAGCCTCTACCAGCATTTCCTAGAAGCACCCAGGGACTTTTATTGATTCTGATTTTTCAACCTGAGAGCATCTAGATCCCAATTAAGCTCTAGGGCCTTAAACAAGCGAAAGCAGCCCCACACACAGACCTGTTGAAGGATGACGCAGAGCAAGACCCTTGCTGGGACATCTCCAGCCCCGAGAGCTGAGCGGCAGCGAGCTGCTGGGGGCTCGGGGTTCAACCCTCGTGCCTCCCTCCGGGGGGGTCCTGCAGGAGCTCACGGCCCCGGCATCTCCCCGGGGCTCCTCCCGAAGCTGCGCTCAGACAGCGGGGACGGCGGTCATCTGGATTATCCACCTCTCGGCTCGGGAAGAAAGCCGCTCAGACAGGCACTGGCTGCTGCTGCTGCGGCAAAGATGATTTATTAGGTCGGTGCGGGGGGCCCAGTCCTGCAACAAGCACAAAGCGAAACCCCAGCCCTCGGCCAAACACATCTTTGTGTGGCCCTGATCTCCCCAGCTGACAGGGACCTGGCAGCCACCAGCCGTCCCGAGGGAGAGCACGACTCTCTTATTATGATTAAAAGGTTGCTGGCCAAACAGAAGAGAAAGAGTGGTTTTGCTTCTTCTGGTTCAATTTTAAATTTCAGGCTGATAAAAGGCTGCTGAGCCTTTCCCAAAGCGGCTCGCTCTGAGCATCCCAGCCACCAGCTCGCAGCTCAAACCTGCACCAGCCTCGGCGTGCTGGGGATTACGCGCCTGTGATTCACAGCTTGTCACCAAAATGCGGTCACAGGATGGCTTCCCCAGCCCCAGCATTACTGCAGGAGGGGACACACAAATACCACGGCTTGGACGAGCCCGCAGCGGAGCAGAGCAATCGCATCGAGTTAATTTCCTTGAAAAAACTATTAGGCCCAAAAGGGAAATTCCCTCCCTGCGATGAAGGGGATAAATCTCTACAAAAGAGGAAGCAGATAGGGAACCACTGTCAAATATCCCAAATAAATCAGCTGAAAATTATACACTGCCACATACAGGCAGCCTAGGAAACCTCTAAACAACACTTCAGACCTTTCACTTCACCGATACTGCCAGTAAATCAAGGCAAACACAAGCCCGGCCCTGGCTCTCCCTCCGTTCCTGGATAAGGTTTTGCTGAACTATAAAACCTGATGGATGTTTTATGACACTTCCACCTCTTTGGGCTGTTCAAGATGATTTTAGAGCTTCTGGCGAAGGTCAAGAGGAGTCAAAAGTAAAGTTTTCCGTGGGGGAGCCACAGTCCACCACATAAACGAGCAGCTTTCCCCCAGCACGTCTAGCATCTCCAGGGTTCACTTCCAACTTCTCATGGCTTATCTTGCACGTACACCCCCAGAGGAATCCAATGTACACGATAAGCTGCAGCCAGCAGCGAAAACACAGCTAGCGAGGCTCTTTACACAGGCCAGCATAAAGCTGCTCAGCAGAACAGGAACTCCCCCTTACAGTTTGCAAGACTGATCTCTGACTACTGTTTCTTAAAAAAAAAAAAAAAGCACGTAGGCTGGCCCAAAACGCAGCTCCCAGTAGCTCCAGATGAGTCGGAGATGCAAGCTGTGCATGGCACATAGCAGCCAAGAACAGCCTGTTCAAATGAGACAGTCACCTAAAGAAAGCAGCGAGCAGCTACAAAAACAAACACCCTGCAGCACGGAGATGCACGCTGCGGCCAGACGACTTTAAACCATTTACAGCTCTGGTCGGAGAGGTCCCAGGGTTTCCCTCTGGTTTTATCGATACGCAGCACACGTCCTGCCAGCTCTTCTCCAGCAAGGACACCAGGAAGCTGACTGCCAGGTGAGTTTTGGAGATGAGTTTGTCCTCTGGCATCGTCACACGACCAACAGCCCCAGCCAGACAGGGCACCTAGGGACAAGGACACCGAGGTCACTTACATTGGTAGACATTTTACAGGGAAATTGTGAAGACTGCAGCCTGCTACCTAATAAAGCCAGAACAGCAGGCTCAGACCGTGATGATCAGGGCACAATTTCTATTTATGTCACATTATGGGCAGCCCTACAATAGCTTCAATACACTCAGCCACTAACACACTGGTATGCAAATACATCAACAATTTGGCTCTCTTGAGGTTTCTTTCCTCCAGCTAGCATAGACTTTGAAGCTTCATCAGTCCACTGTCACCTAAAATAGCTTGAGAGATTCTTACTATAAAGAAATCTGTGCTCTCAGCATTAAGAGCATCACTTAATGCTTCAGAGTTTCATTCCTCTGGCTGGGTCTAAACATTAATGAGCAAACTTGAAGCAGTAACGTGTCACACCTACATGCTTTAATCCCTCTTCTCCCTTTGTAGATGTAAATGTTTATGAATTTTTAAACAGTTCCTGAAGTATGCAATGCTTCAAAACCAAAATACACCATCACAAACCCCAGTGCTGACAGCCTTCAGAGTGCATCCACCCTCTCACAGCCGCATCTTTTCAGTCCTTTGGCCAACAGGTGTCCAGCTGAGGTTTCCAGGGGTGTTTTTTCAGGGTACAGAATTGAAATCTAGACAGAGTCAGGCTATAGAGACACTTTTCATTCGTGTATCACTAAATACCTTAGCCAAAGGAAGGCCAATTATTGCCACTTTGCAGAACAGAAATGTGATACTCAAGGAGACTTCTCCTGTAAGCCACGCAGAAGAAAAAAAAGTCAGATTTCCAGAAGAAAAATCAAGTTTACCAGTTCTCCATCTAAACTCCATTCTGCTGCATTAAGTTATTAAGTTTCAGGTTCTCCTTTCCCTAACTAACAATTGACACCCATCACAAATTCCTCCTACACAAATCACTAGCTAAGGTGTGCCAGCTTCTGGTAGTTATCTCCCTTCACAGGACAGCGACTGGGCAAAGCTCTTCAGCACCAGATATGCCGAATATGGAAAGAAATGAAGATCCAAGACTGAAAGAAGTGAGATTTGTAAATCCCAGCAGACCAGAAAAACAACCCGGCAGAGCAATGCTGCAGTGCTCAGGAATCAGCTGAGCTGTCAGAGGAGAGCTGACGTGCACAAAACTTACCACTTGTGCTTTGGCTCATCTGAGTCGATATAATATCACGATGGTCAATTAAGCCTAATCCAGAGCTGTCATCTTCAAACAGTCTCAAATCAATTCCTGTCTTGATTTAGCAGTGTGCTCAGGGCATTAAGAACTAAAGCTCTGTGAACGCTACGAAGCAGTATTGCTTACTTGGTACTCCGGAATATAACAGGGCTAGAAAAAACAGTTGAAAATCAAAGGCTTCTACAATTAGTAGGCTAATCTTTTTTTCTTCCCTACATACATCTACACAAACCTCATCCTGCAGCAGGGAGTGCCCTGGGCATTAGGGGAAGCAGACCTTTAATGCAAACCACACAGTTACAGGACTACGATTCCTGAAGCCACGCTAGGTTCGGGCAATCTGAAGCAAGAACAGACTGCTCAATGCAAGTGACATCAAGCAATGGACCAAGGGCACTCTGACAGACACTGAGAGCATTCCCCCTTTCATCACCACCTTCACTAAAGGTAGGAGATCCCTCAGTTTCTGTCCGCACTTTAATTTGGATGGGTTTATACATCCACACACGTAATGGCTGAGGAGAACTTGCCTGGCTGGAGGGCTGAGCAGAGGTTGGTCAAACTCACGGGCTCTAATACTGCAAAAACACCCCACAAAATAAGTATCGCCACTCAGTGCCTGGGTGGGTAATGCAGGGACCTGCATGATGGAAAACCCTTTTGTGTAAGGGAATATAGGAAAACTGGGCAAGTTTCCTTCTCAAAGTGGAAAGTGCTGCCAGCCTCAGCCCTGGGCTCCCTTCAGCATCACCCCACGACCCACATCCAGGAGTCAAGCACCTGCATGACAACATTAGTTTACTGAGAACATCAGAACGGATTTTATTTTCGGATCAAAAAAGCCATCCTAGAGGTTACAAACCATTTCCCCCAGCAGCCTTTATGCAATAATCCCCTCCCAGGCGATGCCCTGTCCGACACCCCTCACGCCCACACAGGGCTCCGGCAGCAGCTCTCGATTTGGGGCGATTCGGGGCTTTGCAGCGCCCTCCCCGCTGGTGGCGGAGGGCTGAGAGGCGCCGGCTGCCCTCGGCCGCCCCGCGGCGCTGCCACAGCCAGACCGGCGGCTCCTCCTCCGCTGCCATCTTGGACGGGGCAGGACGGGAAGGACGGAAGAGCGCCATCTTGGGAGAGGCAGGGCCAGAGGGAGCCGCCATCTTGGGAGAGGCAGGG
>NC_048918.1:1504709-1529934 GCF_011077185.1 Oxyura jamaicensis | reverse complement strand
GGGCCAGAGGGAGCCGCCATCTTGGGAGCGGCGCCCACTGAGGGTAGCTGTGGCTGCAGCCCACCTTAAAACACGTTAGCAGAATCCTCCCCCCCCCACATCCCCTTTCCACGACCTTAATCAAGGTGCCCAGAGACAGACCACACAGAGAGAAGGCTGGAAGCTTCACATTTAACTGAAAAAACCCTCATCTTCACACCCCAGGCAGATACCACACGTATCTCAGGGCAGGTATCACCCACACCCTACAGCAGTCACCGTGCTGGGATAATGCCATGGCAGCCCCAGCCCAGCTCACACCAGAGCAGATGAATGCACAGCACCACACAAAGTCCTGTGCAGAGCCACACCTGCAGCTTCCCCCTGCTTTTTGAGCCACTCGTTGGGCTCCTGTCATGCTGGCGAGCGACGTACGAGCACCCTCCATCCGAGGAAACCATCAGCAGCTCCCTCGGTGCTCACCTGGGAGGAGGAAAGGAGAGCAATCAAGAGATTTCATAGGGAAAGGGAAACAGGGAAACCCACTGAGCCCAGGCAGGAACACACTCCTCACCTGGCAGGCACTCCTTCCAGCACAGCCTGCAGAGACTTCTTCAGGGCTGCATTGCTGCCATCCAGAGCAGCTGCCAGGCGGCTCCGGTGGGCCGGTGTGACCTGGGGGGGAGAGCAGCAAGGTGTTCAGATGGGCTCTGAGCCATATTACACCAGCACAGCCCCGTGTCCTTCCCATTATGAGGCAGAGATGCCCCGAAGAAGAGACCCCAGGGCCAGGTCCCGGCTCGGCTGCAGCCCCCAGTGACAGCCCCTTGGCCTCTCACCTGCCCCCCAGAGCCAGAAAACCCCAAAGAGGGGCAGCAAGCCAGGCCTTACTCACATGGCTTTGGTACATAGTGAGCACAGCCGTCACCAGCTTGGCATAGCTCAGCGACGTGGCGAAAGCCGGGGCCTGCCGGCACAGCGTCAGCACCAGGAGGTCGAAGAGCTCGGGGGGCAGCGCCTCCTGAGAGAGGGACAGGAGCGGGGAGGATTGCTGGCCATGGCTGCTGGAGCCAGCCGGGGATCCGCAGGGCACAGGGGCCTCACCTGCCTCCCCAGCACGGCCAGCACCACCGGCAGCAGCCTCTCCGACAGAGGAACCTCCAGGACCTGGCTGCGAAGGACAGCGAGGAAGAGGTGTTGAGGACAAGGTGTGCCATGCTGATTGCGTGGCCCCGCTGGATCTGCGGGGCAGAGCTCAGCTCGTGATCTCTTACCTCAACACCAGTCTCACGTAGTCAGGCTCCAGGCACTCCTCCACGAGCTCACACACCAGCTTGGTCTGTTCAGCACCTGCAGGGGCAAAGCTGAGGTTGCCAAAGCCACAGGGATGTGTCTGACCCTTCCTGTTAGCCCTTCAACCCCGTCAGGACACCCAGAAATCAGCTGGTGTATTGGATGCCCCTTCAAGGGCTCAAATAATCCGGCTTTCTTCCACCATCTGCGGCAAAGGTTTAGTTGCCAGCAGTCCCCAGCAAAGGGGGACGCTGCCCCGGTGAAGGTTCATGCAGGATTCTCTTCCTGTGACCACAGCCTCCATCCAGCTGTCCCCAAAACCACCCGTGCCTCCTGTGAGGGCAGCCGACAGGAGGGCTCGAGCCCGGCACACCTTCCCCTGGCTCCTGCAGGACCGGAGCCACCAGGACCCGACAGAAGGGCTGGGAGTACTTGGAGCAGAAGGAGGTGAGGGCAGCCATGAGGTGGCGGGAGGGTGGCTGCGTGAGGGACAGGACCTACAGAGAGAAAAGATGGGAGGTGAGGACTGCAGATAAGGAAACGGGGTAGAAAACAGGGTAGACACAAGCTTGGAAACCTCTGCCCGGGCACTTACTCGCTTGAGGAAGAGCTGCTCAGCCAGGATGGCTGCGCTGGCATAGCTGAGGTCGGGTGTGAGAGCCAGCAGCCAGCTGCAGAACCGCACCAGAAGCGGCTCTGGGCACGTGGAAAGCTGGAGGAAGGAGCACAACCCCTCGAGCTGGGGAAAGCAGAGGGGACAGGGACGTTAGGGACAGCAGCAGGCCCTTTGCAGCTGTGAGGACATCGATGCTCACCTGGCTAGCAGAGCAGTTGCTGAGGACACGCAGCTCGGGGGGGATGCTCAGCTCTGAGCGCTGCCAGGAAACAAAATCCCTGGGTAATGCCCCAAACCAAACAAAATACAGCCCTCTTCCCTCCCACCTCCCCACTAACACTGACCCCACACGCTGCAGAGGTGGCAGCTGGGCTGTCTTTTTACGCAGTCATCCCTGTGAAACCCTTCTCCTCTCCCATCCCTTCTGGAGGCCCTCGGATGAGCCCATTTAGCCCGTCTGCAGCAAGGAGCAAGGCCAAAGCAACCACTTACGTTGGACTCTTGCAGCAGCAGCATTTTCAGCCTTGGTCCGTGCATCTGGGGAAAATGTGGTAAAGGAAAAGAAACGAGACTAAACGTTCACTGGCTGGAAAGGGGGAGGAAAACCCTCAGGTAGGGAGTGGCTGGCTCAGCTTGCTTCCTGATTTCTAGGAAAAGCACTTGGTGAGGTTAAGTTCAAAGCTAACTGATGACACCTCTCATTTGCACGGCAATTTTCAACATCCTGCTGTTTTGAAGCTAGACATCAGAGTTACCTGGTGCCGAGCACCAGCCCTGCACAGCCAGCTTTTAGAAGGGAAGGTGAAAATCACAACGCCCTTAGAAAAACCAGCACAGCCCCACAGCTGCAGCTTGCTGTCAGTCTGCAGACACTTTGGGCTCCTCACCTGGGAGCATTATCCCCAAATGAGAATCATTATTTGCCTCTAAGGTACCCGTGCCATGCACACAGCAGCAGCCCCTTAAAGGAGGCAGCAGCCTGAAGGCTCCCAGGGGACCTTCCCTCCACTGTGAGGCTCATGAGGTGTCCCCAGGAGACCCAAGGATGCTCCCAGAACAGCATCCACCTCTCCTCTAGGCAGGAGAGGTTTGGAGAGGGGAGTGCACAGATCTAGCATGGAGGTGGATTTCTCTCATACTGGGAAAATTCACCTAGGATGAGGCCAAGAAACCCAGAGAAATTTGACAACTTCCCCAGCACCTGGATAAAGGACTGGACCTCAGCTGCCACCTCTGTCTGAGAAATCCTGCCGGGCTCCCCAGCTGCATCCTGCTGGGAGCTTTCCGGAGCAGCCCCAGCCATGCTCTGAGCAGATCCATCCCCCGCCGTCTCCACAGGCATCTCTTCCACCCCTGCTTCATCTTCTCCATCCTGGCTTCCCGGCAGCTCAAACACCACCTCCTCCAGCAGCACCCTCTTCCCTCCTCTCTCCTCACCCAGCTCCAGACTCTCCTCGGAGACCTTTTTGCGCTTCCCACCTGGGAGCACGGAGCCAGCCGCGTCCCCTGCGGCACCAAGCTGCTCGCTGGAGCACCACTTCAGTTTTCTTCGCCCCTCCGGTTTGCTCCGGGTGATTTTTTGGCACAAGCACCTGAGCTGCTGCCGGCAGGCGGCCGTCAGGGCAGGGGGTGGAGGGGAGGGCTCCTCACCCCGCAGCCCCTGCTGCAGGAGGTCCCCCAGTGCCCGCACCCAGGGGTCCAGGCTGGGGTCCCCCCTGGCAGCCCGCAGCAGCTGGCGGACGCAGTCTGCTGGCACCACCGCCGCCTGCAGCAGGGAGAAGAGGTTTCTCTGGCACATGACAGGGAGCAGCAGCAGCCGTGGCTTGCTGGAAAAGTGGGGAAAAAAAGGAGAGACAGCGCATCAGAGCAAAGTCCTGCACGGCCCCAAGTCCTTATGTGCCCACCCGCCCACACAGAGGGGTCTAACAGGACCAGAAAACCCAAGGAACCAAAATCCTCTAGCAGCTTTTGCAGACAAGCTGGAAAAGCAGCAGCTCCCTGCTATGGCCCTGGCATCACTCATTGCACCAGAGGGGGGAGGATGCAGGGAAATTGGGCACCTGATGTCCCAGACCCCCCCCGCTAAACCCCAATTTTTGGGATCGCAGCCAACTCACACAGCCAGGGCCTCCTCCAGCCCCTCCAGCGTGGGCTCCTCCATGCACAGGGTGGCCGTGAAGCCTTGCCAGGGGAAGCCCCCGGGTTCCTCACGGGCCTGGACCCGCTGCAGCACACGGAGGGCAGCCAGAGTCCCGGAGGGGCCCGAGGCCAGCGCGTGGAGCAGGAGGCGGCAGGGCTGGGCCAGGCGCTTCAGCCAGGGGAGCTCCATCGCTGCCGGGGGGGCTCCGCAGCACCTGCGGGAAAACTGGGGGGCACCGGACACCCAGAAGGGTGCCGGGAGGATCCGTGCACCTCCAGCGGCTCCCCCAGGTGCTCCCCCAGCGGCTGCAGGGTTTTGGGGGGCTGCCCACAGAGGGGGAGGGGAAAAATGGGGGGGGGGGGGGTCGCGGGTACAGCGAGCACCAGAGGAGCAGCCGGAGGGGGGAACCCCCAAACAAACCGCCCACAACACCCACAGCTCCCCACGGAGAGCCCAGAGCCCGGCAGGCACCCACCGGGGAAGCAAAATAGGGAGGTGGGGGCGCCCGCAACCCCCTCCCGGAGCCCACCCGCGCCCTTCCCGACCCTTTCCCGCGGAAAAAGCGCGCGCTGTATGCAAATGAACCCCACGTGCGCGCCTTATGCAAATGAGCCCTTAAAGGGAAACCCTCACCACTCGCAGCCCCAGGCGGGGGGGGAACCTCACCCCCCCCCCCCCCCCCCCCCCCGGGAAGCAGGGGGCACAGGCAGCGTTCCACACACGTTTTTATTGCACGATTTCCAAAAGTTTGGATAAAAACAGTTTAAAAACGGTGCCCTCCCCCCCCCCCCCCCCGCAGCCTGTGCATTAAAAACCCCACTGCCCCCATCCCAGGGGCACTAACCTGCCAAGGAGGTGTGGGGAGGGGGCTGTGTGCCCCCAAACCCCTGCGGCTCCATCACCCCCAGCTTCCTGGGGCTCCAGGCGGAGCATTTTCTCCATCCCACCCTGCCCCTGCAGCACCCCGTGCCCACAGCCACCCCAAACCAAAGCCAGGAGCGGCTAAACACGTTAAAAGCCGATGCCTCCCCTCCAAGAGGGCAGCTCCCTGCCGCCAAGAGCACCCAAGGCTCAGTGGGGGGGTCCCAAGGGGTCCTCACTGCTCAGTCCGAGGTGCTGGAGTCCCCGAAGAGCATCTCGTGGCCGTAGCTCGAGTACAGAAAGTCCACCTCCAGCAAGGCCCTGGTGACGGCCCAATCGAGCAGGCAGAAGTCATCCTCCTCGTCCGAGCTCTCCGACGGAGAGGGGTTGAGCTCCTGCAGCACAGGACAGAGGGTGAGCCCCAGCCTGAGCCGCATCGTGCGTCCACGTGGTGCCCCGGCCCCCCAGGACACAGCTCGTGGCACCCCAGGACACAGCTCCCCACTTACAGCTCTCATCCTCGGCCGCTGCAGACCGCGCTGCGGTGGCCGGCCGCCGGGCAGCTCGTGCAGGTAGATGCAGTCCGACCTGAACGGGCAGCGGCCGCGGTTCTGGATGAAGAACTTGCACCTGATCCTCCTGCAGGATTCAAAGCCCAGTTGCAAGCACGGCTGCCGGAGCAGCGCAGAGCCCACGGTGCTGGGCACTCACCCCGTCCGCGCCTTGAAGCTTTCGATGAGCTGCTCCTTCTCGCTCGCATCCGAGACCCAGTACTTGTGGGGGATGTAGTAGCTGGAGGTGACCCGGCACTCTGGGCAAGCCCTGGGTGAAGGCAACGCGTGCTGGTGGGTCTCCAAAGTGGGAGCAGCCCCCGGCAGGGCTCAGCACCCACGCAGGATCCCACCACCCCCATCGTGGCTCCCAGGAGCCGCACCACCCGACCCAAGGAAGGAATTCAGGGTGCAGAAGAGGGGACAGCGACCGTCCCCGCGCTGCCCTGCGTGTCCCCCCCGTGTGCTCACTTGATGACCGTGCTCTGGAAGTCCCGGCTGCGGCGCCACGTGCGGATGCAGCCCACGCAGAACGCGTGGCCGCAGTTCGGGAGGATCCCGAAGAGCCGCTCCTCCGGCAGCGCCTTCTCGTACACCCGCTCCATGCAGATGCCGCACACCACGGCCTCGCTGCGCGCCCTCAGCGCCGCCACGGCAGGGACCGGGGTGGCCGCAGCGCCCTGCTCCGCGGGGACCTGCGAGCAGAGCAGCGCGGCATTGCAGCCCCTGCTCCGTCCCTGCCCCAGGTCTCGGGACCGACGCGGGGTGATGGGGGCAGCCCAGACACCGGAGACCCCCCCTGCCGAGCCCACCTGCGAGCACTCGGCCCACGTCGCCGTCTCCACCGCTGCCTCGCTGGGGTCAGGGGAGTTTGGATCCAGTCCCAGCCCTCGCGGGTGGGAGCCTGCGGGCAGGAGAGCTGTTAGGAAAACACATCCCGCCCCGCCATCAAAGGGCCAGGCCAGCTGCTTGCAGGGCACGGGCTCAGCAGTTCGGGTCCCCACCCTAAAAACACAGCCAGGAGGGTTTTCCACAGCCCCAGCTGGGCCCTGCTCAGGGATGGAGGGAGGGGGATTTGGCTCAAGGGTCACTGTGTGCGGGATGCCCTACCCCGACCACCCAGCACCCACAGCCCTGCTGGTCCCCGGGGCAGCCAGCACCTACCTGCAGCGCTCCGAGCTCTGGAGGGGATGAATTCCTCCCAGACAGCTCGCCCCGGGGGGTTGTTCAGCACCGGGATGTTTTCTTTATCATCCTCTTCCTCCTCAACCTCCACACCCAGGTGCCTGAAGGCCGCCTGCGTCTCTCTGGGGACAGCAGGGACTGAGGTGCGCCAGGCTCCCCTCCAGCCCTGGCGACCGGGGGCCACGTTGGGCACGGGGCTGTAGCGGTTCCTGGCTGGCACCGGCTCCTCCTGGACGTGCTGGTAGCTGGAGGAGCCCGGGGATGGACGGAGGGGTCAGCCCCACGCGGCACCTCCTGGCTGCCAGCCCGTCCCCGTGGCATCGCGTCCCCCTCACCTGCAGCGCTCGCCGTAGCCGCAGGCCCCGCGCTGGAAGTAGCGGCACACCGGGGCCGACTTTCTGTCGTGGGAGAAGCGGCAGCTCCGGCCCCGCCGGCAGGATCCACGGACAAAATTCCTGCAAAAGGTGGGAAAAGCTGCGTGGCCAGGGGCTGGGCTCAGCCCCATTTACCCCAAAAACCCAGGGCCTGGGCACGGACCTCCCCCCCCAGGCACTGGCCCTGCCTGGATGCAGCCACATTTTCCCCACCGGGGGGGGGGGGGGGGGGGCCGGCCCGCCCCCCCCCCCCCCAGCCTTATCTCCTGGGTAATTGCAAAGCAAACGAAGCCCAGGGGCTGGGCTGGGGCTGAGCAGCTGCTGCACAAGCCTGGGGTCTCTCCTGGGGGGGTGGGGGGACACCAGGGAAGAGGGGCACAGGAGGCAGCAGCAGCTCTCAGTGTGGGGCTGGCAGGGAGGGGGGTGCCTGGCCAGGACCCCCCCCAGCTCAAGGGGACACCCCAGCCCCACAGCTTCTGGGGGAGACAGCAGGGGGATGCTCAGGGCTGTCACAAGCCTCTCTCTGCTCCCCCCTTGAGGGTCTCGCAGCCCATCTCCCCCCAGAGCCCTTCCTGCAGCCCCCTCACCCAGCCCTACCTGCACAGGGGTCTCAGGCAGCCCCCCCGGGCCCTTAACGCCCCCAATGCCGTCTGCGAGCCCGACTCCATCTCCTCTGGCTGCCTACAGGGCTGGGGCCCTCCCGGGGGTATTTATGGCCTTGGTGGGGGTGGGCGCACCCATTCCCACCCCTTCCCACCTGAGCAACCCTCACCTTAATTGGTTTAACCCTCGCCCTGCTGCTCCTAACCCTGGCAGGGGGGTGCAGGGGTCTCCGTCCCCCCCCCCCACTTGTTCCTGTCCCTGTGGGGACCCCAAGCACAGCCCAGCTCCCACCCCGACCCCTCGATTTACGGAGCCCCACGGGGGCTGGCGAAGGAGAGCGGGGTGCAAGGGGCTCCCCCGGGGGCTGGGGCAGCTCCAGGGCTGCTCAGGGTGGGGAGGTCCCGGGAACACACCGGGAGTGGGGAACGCCGAGGGACACGGGGTGACCTCCCTGTGCTGCTTCGTTTTGGGTTTAGGGGAGGGAGAGCTCGGCCCTGATCCCGCTCACGACCTTGCCGCCTTTCCCTGTGCTTGCAAACAGGAAAATCCCAGCAGCTGCAGAGCCCTGGGAGGTGTCAGCAAACCCCAGCCCCTCTGCTAGAAACCCCCCCGAGGGCACAAGAGAAACCCTGCAAAGAAGGGCAGGCTGCTCAAAGGGTCTTAAATATTTAGTTCAGATTTATTTAAAGTCAAGTCAGTTCGTGGACACTATTTATATTATTAAAAACACTTGGAGGCTTGTACTTCTAGCAAAAATATACATTTCAGTTTGAGGGTTGTTACGCTGCCGGGGAGGGGGGAAGAGGAAAAAAGCTCCCCCAGGTAACGAGCACGCGAGTCCCGGGCGCCCCGGGAGCCACCGGGGGGGGCTTTGGGGCCAAATCCCCCGGGCTGGGTGCGGCGTTTATCTCCGGTGCCTTCCCCAGAGGACTTCAAAGTGCTTTAGAAACGGTAATTCCTAACTCCCCTGCGAGGTAGGGACACGGGAAGGGGCCGGGAGGGCTGCGGGCAGGGAAACCGAGGCACGGCGAGGAGCCCGAGGGCAGCGGCAAGGGGGGGGTTTGGGACCTGCCGGCCCTGCGGCGCGGAGGGGAAGCCCAGCGCTCTTCCCCTTCGGGTTCTAAGGAATTATTGCACCAGGGAGATCCACTACCCTGAAGAGGAGGAAAATAAAAACCGATTCATCCGCTCCCGCGCCCCCAACCCCGTGGGGTGATCGGTATTTGAATAAGGCTGCTGGGGACGCAGGAGATGCTGCAGGCAGGTCAGCGCTGCTTCGCAGGGCACCGAGCCCTGCAGGGCCAGGTCCCGTCCCGGGCACGGGCAGCACCGCGGCGTCTCGCTGCAGCTGTGACAAGGTGCGAGGTGAAGCCCCGGAGCGGCTCAGGGCTTGGGCAGGGCACGGAGCCTGAAGCTGTCCCCTCGCTCAGGGGGACGGCGGCGGAGGGCAGGGGAACTTCCCCGGCACAGCCCCCTGCGAGCAGCCGCCCTCTCCCTCGCCTTTTACGGATACTTGGCATTTATTCCGGGTGTCACAGCTGCAGAGCTCTTTGCAACCAGCGCACTTATTAATCCTCATACTCCCCCTCGGAGCGGAGGGCAGGTGACAGTGTGGCTCCCTTCCTTCCCCAGCAGGGGAAACTGAGGCACGGCCATTAGCAGAGGGGCCGAAGGCCACGCCGTCAGGCAGCAGCAGCACCAGGCTGGGCCGCAGCCACCTCCCGCTCTCCCTAACGCTGCTGTTCCCCCTAACGTTGCTGCTCCCCCCTTGAAGGGTTGCTCTGCTGGTCCCGCAGCCTGGACAGAGTGGGATCAGCAGATCCGAACCCTTCTGTGGCACCTCCCAGCCAGGGCTGCCCCGTGCTCCCTTCCCACGTCCCAGTAAATGTCCCCTCGGCGTGCAGGGCTCTGCGGGATGGCTGTGACTTGCCCAGTGCTGGCGCTGCCGGAGGCTTTGCTCGCTCTGGTGCTCGCAGGGAGCCCAACGCCTCTGCCCTGCGTCCCCAGCTTGGGAAGGGAGCTGCAGGACAAGGCCAGAGCCCTGCTGCCTCCTCCTTGCACAGCTCCAGACCTGGCCCTGGCCCCGTGCAGGCAATTTTGGAGCTTAGGTCTGCGCAGCACGGCCTGGGGAAGCAGAGAGATCTTGGCCTCTGCTCCACGGGTGGATTTTTCCCTTCCCCACATCCCTCCCTCTTCACACGGAGGCGCTGAGGAGCAGGTTCCCCTGGAGCGGGGGCACTGGGGGCACAGCGAGGGCGCAGCGGCTGCGGGTCTCCGTGCGGACAGCTGTACCCGTCTTCAAATACTCTGGTTTTTCTTTGGGCAAAGAGAGAAACTTCCTTTCGTGACACTGTCCTAGACTTCGCGGCTCAGGACCAATATCTTCGGAGTGCAATACGAAAAAAAAAAAAAAAAGACAACCGAGACACGCTCGAAGTGCTGCTGCTGGCCCCGCTCGGGCCTCTGAACAACCAGAGCAACCCCGCTGTGCCCCGGCTGCCGCAGGAACCCCGCTGTCCGCGCCGTGTGAACCGTCCGGCCGCTCCAGGGGCCCCGGGGGGGGAGCAGCTGAAGAGCAGAGCCATCGTAACGGAAACGGTAGCGTGGGGTTTGCCTCTCAATTTGTTAGTGTGTGTTAACGGAAGCCCCGGCCTCCCGGGTGGCGGCTGCGAAATCTTACGGCGTCCTGCCCTGTGTACCGTACGGTGGGGTCGCGTGGAAAAGTTTCCAGTAGAAGAAACGGAAGACACGGGGAAAGGTTTTCTTTGTTTTTCGTACAAAGAGTCCCGCTGGGAATCCATGGCTTCGTTCTCATAAATAACAGGTCCTTAGTACATGTCCTTGTAGATCTCCTGAAGAAGCGGGTGCAGAGAGGTCTCGGTCTCCGTCTTCTTGATCTTCTGCACCAGCTGGGCGTGCTCCGTCACCAGCTGCCGCAGGTCGGCCATCTTCTGCAGCAGCTTGGGGAAGAGGTACTGGGCGTCCGGGTGGTTGGACTGCAGGTGGAACTCCAGCGCCCGCAGGATGTTGTCCTGGATCTCCTCCACCTGCTTCACGTTCATCAGGCCAGGACGGTCTGCGGAGAAGAAGCACGGCAGCGCGGTGTTACGGGGCGGCCCTCCGAAGCGCACGCTGCTCCTGGGGGTACGGAGATGGGGACTGAAACCCACCCCCAGGGGCTCCAGCCTGGTCAGTGAGACAAGGGGAAAAACACGTGCCCTCGGAGCACGTGTCCCACAGCAGCCTGTGAGAAAGGGATGACACCTGGACCTGTCGCTGCCATGGAGAATTTTTGGTGTCAGAACTTTTCTCCTGCTCCCCTAAGACACCCCTGGCTGATCTCAGCCAGCAAAACCCCTGCTGAAGCAGCAGCCCGGCCCTCCCCAGCCCCCCTCGGTACGGGAGAGCTCTTCCTGACCGTCGCAGGGCCGAGAGCACCCGCTCACCTCCGCACAGGATAATGGCAGCCACAAACAGAGACAGGTCGCTGTCATCCAGCTCCAGCGCGTTGAACTTCACGGCAAACTCGAATTTGGGCTCCATGATCTCGTTGAAGGGCTTGCGCAGGCTACGCAGGAACTCGCGGGTCACAAAGCCGTTCCCGTTGGCCACCAGCAGCCCATCCTTGTTCATGATAGAGGCCAGCATGGCAAAGATGGCCTCGTGCACCCCGTACTTGAGCAAAGTCACTTGGTCGTTCAAGTAGAGGCCTACGAAGCTGGGGATGCTCTTGGCGAACTCGGTGAGCTCCCGCACGGTCTCTACCGTGGTGCACTGGCAGCGGTAGAAGACGTGCACCCCGATCTCCTTGTAGGGGGGAATCCCATTCACCAGCTGCTTCCACACCAGCCCCTTCTCCGCTTGCCACAAGGTGTCCATGTCATGGATCACAAAAGGCTGCTTGAGAGAGAAGCGAGCGGTCAGGAACCCTCCAGAGGGACTCGAGCTACGAGCCCTGCCCAGGACACCTGCGTCTGCCTGGCCGTTTGCTGTTCTCTCCTGCTGGGGCTGAGGGGCCCGGGCAAACGGCACCCGCACACACCCACACAAGTGTGCAAAGCAGCGAGGGCAGGGTGTGTGGAGCCCTCGGAGCTGCAGCTGGGAAGTGGCGCACGGGCAATAGCGACAGCAGGAGCGAGGCGCACGCCCTCGCCCAGAGAAGAGCCCCCCGCACCGGCTGCAGCCAGCCCCGTTTGCCCTGGGAGGGAACTTACTGGGGTGCTGCTGGCCTTCCCGGTCAAGATACCTCTCGCCTTCTTTTTGGTCATGTTGAAGTTTTTCAGGTAGGCGTTGTAGATGTGCTTGGAGAAAGCTTTCAGGTCGGCCACCTGTGGGTTCTGGCAGCTGATCTCGCTCGCTGTCAGCCCCGCCACCAGCTTCCTCTTCTCTGCCTCCGGCATGCGGCCGAAGCGGATCGCTGCGAGGAGCAAAACCAGTGAGCCCGCCAGCACCGCCGCCCTCGCCAGCGCAGCCCCACACCGGGCTCCCATCCCTGCTCATCTGGGTTCTCTCGCACGCCCTGCTTCTTCCCACATAAACACTTTGGCTTGGCCAGGAACGAGCTGGTTACGCCTCAGGTTTTCAAGATCCCAGCACAGCTGCTGCTGGGCCAACCTGGAGGGAAGAGCCCTGTGCCAGCAGCCGGCGTGCACGGCAGGAACAAAGAGCCCCTTCTTGTGGGGAAGGAATGGATGGAAGAGACACAGGCCTGAAGCACCGGGCTTCAAAGAAGACGATTCCATGGCTAAAAGAGAGCCACGGGATAAAGCGAGCTCCATCTGGCCTCCCCGTGTGAACCCCCGGGAGGAAGATCAGCTCGCGGGGCAGACGGCCCCACGGCACCCCGCTGGAAGGCCTGGGGACAAGGGGTGCCACTCACCGTTATGTGACATGCCCAGCGAGAGGCATTTCTGGAAGCGGCAGTACTGGCACTTGTTCCTGTTCTTCTTCTGAATCTTGCAGCTCCGCTCACACTTCTCGTACTCCAGCTTCATGCGGATCGTCCGGCGGAAGAAGCCCTGCGAGGAGGCAGCGCACGGGGGGGGGGGGCCCACGAAGCAGGGGGACAAGGGAACAGCAGCGTCAGCACCCCTATTTCGGGAGCGGGCTGATTTATTATCCCCAGCGCCCTCACAGAGGCTCGAGCCCCCTCGTCCTCCACCGGGTATTTTCAGCACGAAGCACAGCCTCGACCACAAGGAGAGGTGGGAGAAGGGGGCTGCAGAGGAGGAAGCACACCGGGAGCCGGGTGTGAGGTACTGCGGGCAGCCAGCAGGGAGGGATGGAGGAGCGGGGCCGCCTGCAGGAACGTCTGGCAGGGCCCGGGGCCGCTAACGCAGCCCCGCTGGCATCTGCTGTGGGGGAAAGAATGCCAGAGGCACGGCCAAGCTGCGGCCAGCAGTCCCAGGGGATAAGCACGCAGCTCACTGCTGCTCTGCAGCACAGCCAGCACCTTGAAAAGCAGAGCCAGTGTCCCCACGCGGCCGGGAGGATTTGCCTTACAAAGTAAAGCGCGATGCAGCGAGATGTGGGTCACACGCGTCTCAGCTGCCTCCCTCCAGGACAGCGTCTGTGTGCCTGCTCTCCGGGCAGGGTGCAAGTGATTGTTTTTTTTAGTTATTTCATCCCGCATCCCCGCTTTGCTGAGGACCTGCTCGCCCGAAGAGCCAGCGCACTGCCCGGGCTCTCGGCTCTGCTCGCTGTTGCCGAACCCAGCCCTCCGCAGGCGGACGCACCTTGCAGCCCTCGCAGGCGTGCACGCCGTAGTGAAACCCCGAGGCTTTGTCCCCGCACACCCTGCACTCCACGTTCAGCGCTCCCGAGGCCGCCTCCTCGCAGCCCATCTGCAGCTGGTCCGACAGGGAGGGAGAGGAGCTCTGTGAAAGGTCTGCAAACACACGAGGGGAGGCGTCGGTAGCCACAAGCACAGCATCGCGTCCAGCCCCGTGGCCGGAGGGACTTCCAGCGCTTCCCAGCCTGTCACCCCGGGCAGTTAACCTCCGAGATCAGGCGCTGGCCCCAGGCTGATGCCCTGCACAGAGCCAAGTGTTCCCAGCAGCTAAGGGACCCCACGTCGGCTCTGATTTCTTCCTCTGGCATTCACGTTTAGGCAGCGAAATCCTACCAGCACATTTGCCAGGCAGCTGGCACCGGGCTGGCACAGGAACAACAAAACTTCACTCCCGGCTCCGACGATCGGTTTGCACCCAGGATTTCCAGGAGCAGCCAGGGTTCTCGGGCACCCCAGGAGCCCTCCCCTCTCCCCCACGCACCCTCTGGGGCACAACCTTCCCCTCCTGGCCTTGTTGCCACCTCCCAGCCTGCTGCCAGCGGCTGTGCGGCGACCGCCGAGAAAGAAATACTTCTCCGTAACCTGGCTCTCAAGGAATTATTTCACCGACGGAGGAAATTAAACCAAGCCAAGCCCCTGTTCTCATGCAGACCCGGTGCCCTTTGCCTTGAGCACGCTGTCTGGAGGATGCGGCTGCAGCCTGGATCCTCCCGGGGCTCCACTCACCTGTGTAGCTGCTCGAAGGCAGCGAGCTGTCTGGTCCTGCACTTGGCTCTGAGGCTCCGCTGGCCACCATCACTGCCTCTTCCTCTTCCTCCTCCTCTTCCCTGACCTCAGGTACTTCCTCCTGTAGTTGTTCCATAATCGATCACCCCTCAGTGCCAAGACTGCAATCCCTGTCATAGCTCTGGCATCATCCGCGTCGAGCCGAGATGGACGCTCCCAGGCTGTTGCGCTAGCCTGCGGGCAGGGGGAGAGGCACGGCGTCAGGCGCGGGAGCTGCCGCAGCAGCCCCGCTCTGCTCCAACTTGCCCAGGGAGACAAGCGCCCCCCGGGGCTTTTCTCTGCTGCTCTGCAGGGCTCAAGGAAGCAAAACCCCGCTGGGATCGTGTTCGAAGCCCAGCAGCCAGATCCTGGGACACAAACCAGGGAACCTGGGGCTGGTGCCCTCTGCCCTGCAGGACCCGCAGCGGAGACGCTGCCCCGGGCAACGTCCCCCAAAGCCACCAGTGCCCTGGGCTGTCACGGTGGCAGCCAAGGCCGAGGTTCGGCAGCGCCAACGCTAGCAGAAAGGTTAGGATCCTTCATCTTTGGGCTTCAGACCCCAGCCCCAGCCCGACGACCGGGCGAGGACAGCGGCCGATTGGGGCAGGAGCAGGGCTCAGCGCGGCGGCCAAAAAACCCCAGCCCCAGGCGAGCTGTTTGTGAGACGGGTGGCTTCCTGCCGGCCCCTGCCCTCCCGTTCCTTCCCGTCACAGCGCTGGTGTTTGTTGTCGCTCATCGTGTTGTAACCAGCCCCGGCTCCTCTGCCAAGAGCCGCTGGGCCCAGCCGCTGTCCTAAGCC
This sequence comes from Oxyura jamaicensis, assembly GCF_011077185.1. Taxonomy (NCBI): domain Eukaryota; kingdom Metazoa; phylum Chordata; class Aves; order Anseriformes; family Anatidae; genus Oxyura; species Oxyura jamaicensis. The sequence goes on along the minus strand of NC_048918.1, from coordinate 1,514,977 downwards.
GGGGCTTCCTGCGGGAGGATCGCCACGGGCCCCTTTCCCCCCACGCTTCCTCTCCTCATTTGTGCTCGTTCCATCGCAAGCGATGCGCCAGGGATCGAGGCAGGGCCGTTCCCAGCACCCCGAGCCCAGCCGGCTCTCGCCCCGGTGCCGTGTCTCTGCCTCCAGCCCCGACTCTTGCTCCAGCACGCAGCACCTCTGGCCTGGTGCAGAGTTGCAGCCATTTCCTTCAAGGAGCTGTCGCAAAGCGCAGGATCCGTCGCTCTGTTTCCGCGGAGCCTCGATCAACAGACACGAGTTCAGCTTTTGGAGCATCCTCGCGCCTGCTCCCCCCGTGGAAGCCGCTTGCAGGGTTCTTGCACGAGGGCAACCCACGGCCACGCGTGTCTGTGACCCACGCCAAAGCCCCCCCCACGGCACAGGGCTCACTGCGGGAGGCCGGCGGCGACCCACGGCTCCCGGGGCTCGGTTTCCTTCCCGCAGCAGCCCCTGGTGCCCAGAGCTCTGCAGCTGGGCTGCAGCCAGCTCCTCGGCCCGCCTGGGAAGCTGTCAGCGCCCGGCAAGGTCAGAGCTCCCCAGGCAAGCAGCTTGGTGCCAAGGGGGGGGGGGATGAACCCCCCGAAAGGGAGGCTGGACATGGACACGGCGCCGAGCCAGCAGCACGGGGACCCCCGGGAGCCGCTGCTGGATCTGCAGCCCGGGGACACCTCGCTGCGAATTCGGATCCACGGGGCCCGAGGTCGCACCCGGCTCGGTTTCAAGGAAGGGGACAGGGACAGGGGCAGGCAGGAGAACCCAGCAGAGGGCTCGGCTGAGCACGGCGCTCCCTGCCCGCACCCCCTGGGCAGCACTGAGGCACCATTCACGGGCTCTGTTACCCTTGGCACGTGGGGCAGGGCGTCCAGGCAGGAAAACCTATTCGTCAGAGGTGGAGGGTAACGAGCCGGAGAGCTTTTTTAAGGCTATATATAAACGAACGCACAAACATCAGGGAAATATTTTTGCCCGGAACAGCAGTCAGCGGGGGAAGGCTGTGGCAGGAGGAACTGGAATCGGGGGGAAAACACGGCCAGCAGCACCTTACTGAGCTTGTGGTTAGCTCTCCTTTGGCTCTGGTATCCGTCAGGAGAGGCAAGCACTTAAGCCCTTTGAGGACATAGTCTCTGCCTCGTCTCATCGGCCCCGCAGGAGCTCAGCTCTCCAGCCCCTGGCACGCCGGGTCCACGCAGGGCCTCGTGGCAATGAGCTCGAACCCTGCGAGCCACCAAAGCAACCCCAAAGGACGGTGCCCCGTGCGGGCGAGGGTGCTAGGGGAAGGGCAAGGATTCAGGTCCCAGCCTTCGAGAGCGGCCGGAGAGCCAGAGGGAGAAAAGCTCTCGCCAGAAAGCCCTGAATTTATTGTTTTGATATCTTCTCGCAGGCCCGAGAGCGGAGGGGCCTGGGCAGAGGGGAGCTGCGGGAACTGTTTGCACACCTGCCTTTCCCGGAGCCGTTCCCCTGTTTTCCAAACAACGGAGATAGAGAGAGAGGAGGGGGGAGAGGGATTAATTCCAGCCGGCCGGCTGCACCCCCTGCCTCCCAGCAGATGAAAGGCCAGGCAGCCGCAGCCCGGGGGAAGGCAGGCAGGGGCCAGGCCTCCGCGTGGCTGCAGGGGACGTGCGGACCCCTGACCCCTGCGGGATGGGGCAGTGGCCAAACCTGGCTCCATACGGAGACCCTGAGGCTTTGGTTTCCTTCTGCTGGACCGCTGAGTTTGGTTTGAGAACAAACCAGAGCTGCCTTGGTCAAAATCAGCAAAAAAGCTTCTTGGAGTCCTTTCAGGGCTGGATTCTTGCGGCACACGCAGAGAGAGCGAACGACCGTGCCAGCCTCCAGGACGCTTTATTCAGCCCCAGACACCGGGGAGATTCCCTCCCGGCAGCCCGAACAAAGGCGAGCCTTGGAGGGCTGGAAGTGTTTGCACGGGATCACGCAGCGGCAGCGGGGAGCACAACGGAGCCGTGCCACCTCCCCGCTCCCCCCGCGGTTTGGCGTCGGAGCACGGACAGAGGGTGCGGGCCCTGCCCAGCCCCGCACCGTTGTGGGACGGCACCGGGGACGGCTGCGTGGAGGGCAGAGGGTGCCCAAAAGGGCCCTTCTCACCTCCAGGAGCTCCCTGCAGCTTGGTGCCTCCGCGTCTGCGGGCAGGGCAAGGAACAAGGAGGTCTAAACCTGCCGCCCGCTCCATCACAGCGCACGAGCAGGAGTGGGGCAGAGACCCCTGCCCGGCGCAGCCACCCCCCCTTTTTCCACTTGGCAGCGATGGGAAGCCAGGATGGAAACGAGGACAGGCGCTGCGAATTCCTTCCTAAGCTTCTAAGGAAAAAAAATCAGGCAAATCTGTTTCCCTTCCTCTTCCCACAGGATGGGAACGAGCAAGAGGGCGAGCATCTCGGGCCTTGCTCTGCCCCGTTCCAAGCTCTGGCAGCCGGGGCACATTGGGCTGCTTGCTGTGCACGAAGGCTCTGCACGCGGACAGATGCTGCTGGGCGTCCCCCTCGCGGCTCCCTCGCTGCGGACAGCGCTGGCACCAAGTTTTTCTTTACCAGAAGCCGGAGCTGACCCCTCTGCCAGGCGGAATGACACGGCAGGAACGTGGGGAAGGCACACAAGACAGGGGAAATAGCTTAAAAAATAATAATAAAAAAAAGCTGGCAAGCCAGGGCTCGCGAGGTTACGAGGAGACAAATCCCCAGAGTGCAGCACGGACCCGGTGCCTGAAGGCAGCGCTTCTCCAGAGCTGATCAGGACCCACGTCCTCCTCAGCGCTGGGTACTCGTACGCTTCTGGCCAGGCAGCTCCTGGCATTTAAGCCTCAGAGCCGGCGACAGCAGAAGCTGACACACGAGCCAAGAAGCGCCCACCGCCCCGCGGCTGGAGCGTGGGAGGGCTGGCGGGGCGATGCGACCGCTCTGAGAAGGCTGCCTGTGGAGCAAAGCAGCACAAGGAGGGGACGTGCGTTGCGACATGCGTTGCGACACGGACGCCAGGGTGCTGGCAGCCACCGAGGGAGCGAGGAAGCGCTCGTAATTAGAAGGACGTCATCGTTCCAACAGGTGTAGTTTCAAAGAAGAAGTCGTTTCGACACGCTCGCTGGGGTGGAGAGGGCTCCTGCCCCGTTCCCCTCCAGGGGAGGGCACTTCTGTTCCTAAGATTTTTCTACGGACGGGGTTGGAGGCGGCTCCCCGACAAGTCCCCGTTGCAGTGTCGCCAGACCAGGCTCCTCCCTGGAAGATGGAAGTTTCCAGGCAAAGCAAAGCGCCAAAGAACGTCCCAGCCTCCCAAGGGACAGGTCACAAGGTTGATCCGCTCGAAGATGTTCGAGTTACCCTAAGGGAGGCGGCCAGGAACTGCAAAAGGAGACCGATTTACCACGGAAGCACTTCTGGCTTGTGTTTTTGTCCATCTGGACAAAAAACATCAGGCAAATTCACAGTCAACAGACGTGAATCCCTTCGGAAGGATTCTGTTGGCTGTCAGTTTGGCACGGGGCAGCAGCATTTTCCGTGACATGTCGAATATACCAAAAAAACGGGGCTGAATCCCTAAAAAACCAACGTGGTTGTTGTTCATTGGCCATTATTTGCAGACATCCCCTGGGCTGTGTCACCGCTTCGGCCGTCTGCTGATCGAGGAGCAGTTTCTGTTCCTCCTCCTGCACGTCAGCTACTCCTAAGAAAAGCCGTAGAAGAGCTAAGCAGATGCTGCAACACAGGAAAGGTAACCAAGCGCAAAAAATCCGCCGCGACAAACACCGGGAACGTGTTTTGCTTCGGTTCCTGGAAGACCAACGCACCTCCTCGTTAGCTAACGAGACCTCGGCAGCGCTCGCTATCCCAGCGTTTCCTCCCTTCCTCAGAAGCCTTGGCCGCGAGGCAGCTCCGTGCAGAAGTCAACTACGGGAGCTGGCGAGGAAGAACGCTTCCCCCCCGCAGCGCGGCAGCCGGCCCTGGCCAGCACCGATACTCGGGGCCCGAGAGAAATCAAAGCAGGCGCCGCTGCCCAGCTCCTCGTCCTCGCCGCAGGTTGCTTTTCACCGAGCACCAGCCCAGCCGAGGCGGCAGCAGGGTGCTGCCCGAGCTGCGATTACCGCCGTGCTGCTAATTACTCAGGAGCACGCGACGGAGGAGCGCAGGAGATTCCCCCGCTTCGCCTGGAGCAGCCAGGCTTGCCAATATGAATCACACGTCGCCCGCGTGTTTGAACTCATCCACTTCCTGGCCGCCGAGGAAAAAAAAAAAAAAGTCTGAGGGTTACGAAACTCGCTGGATCCTTCTCCTTTTGCGCCGCAGTCGTCCCCAAAAGCTAGACCGCATTTTGGTCTGAAAGGAGCTCCCTGCGCTCTCACTGGTGCTGGGTTTTCTTTGGAAGAGGGTTAAAGCTCCTGCAGGGCTCAGCCCTACGCACCTGCATCTCCTCAGCCCCGGACGAGCCGGGATCCACGGCACCTCCTTCACAAAAGGGGCGCCAGTCCGAAGCTCACCCCCGAAGTTGTGCTCCATGACCTTCAGCAGCTCGTGCCGCCCCCGTACCTCGATTTCCTCCGTTGTCCAGAATAATACGAACTGGCTTCTGCAGCGCTTCCTTCCTGGTCCTTTCCTCGCTGCATGAGCTCACAGAGACGGCGTGTTTTGGCCATCGGTGCCAAGCGTCGTTGTTTATTCCCGCGGTGCGGATTTGGACACCTGTTCCCAGTCACGCTCGCACGGCTCGCCCGGCTGCCCCCGGCTCAGCGCACCGCGCTGCTCGTGACCCTCTTCTCCCTCTGCGCATTCCCATATGAAGCGTTTCCAGGAGTGCTTTGGGCAAACAAACTGGCAAGGCTCGGGCTGGCGACTGCCAACCCGTGGTTGTGTTTTGCTGTCAGCTCAGGACAGCCCAGAGCAGGCGGGGGCAAGGGGTGCGCGTGTCCGGCTGGCTGCGATGAGGACGGCAGCCAGGAAACAAGCAGGGACCCGAAAGGTGACACCGCCGGGGCCGCTCAGCGCTGGAAACTGCACAGCCGTGGTGCCATTTGAGAAGATCGTTAAGTCCAGTAATGAGAGAGGCCCGTCCCCGATCCCGCCAGGGCACAGCGGAGGCGTCCTGACCCGTCTTACGATGCTGGGCGATGCGTTCCCCTCCTGCCTGGGGCTGTCCCCCCGCGAGGACGATGCTTTGGGGACAGCGCTTTGAGCTCGGCACACGGCCTTCAAGGGCTGCTGGGGGAGACACGAGGCAGCTCGGAGGGTTGGGTGCCACCAGGAGACCCCGACCCCACGGCCCTGTCCCTCCTCCATACGGAGCCAGTGCCCAGCACGACACCGCCCAGCGGGCGGGTGCTGGCTTCCACATCCCTGCTTCTTCCCTCGAAGTGCAGGGAAGCCGCCTTGGAAGCATTCCCCCTTCGCCATCCCGAAAGGATGAGAGGTTTGGTGGCTCGAAGCCTGCTGGAAGCTGGGGCTCTCTGAACCCCCGAGCCCCCCGCGCGTCGCTCCAGGGCGCTGGGTTTGCTTACACAGCCCTCGTCCCCCCGAAGCGGAGCAGGCCACGTGGGAGGATCTGGTTTCAGGAACATCGGTAATTATAGAACAGGGCTGACAGGGAGGGAACAGCAACGCGGCTTCCCAAGGCAAACAGCGGGCACGGTGCTCAGAGCAACGTTTCAAAGGGAAAACCAGGAAAGCAGCAAGCGGAGCGCGGTGCCACTGCTAACCCTGGAGCCGGAGCGCCTGACTCGTGGGAGCACCTCGCGCCCGAGCCTGGCGTGGTTTTCCCAAAGCCTCAACGTCACCGGGACACCGGCGAGCGTCACCCCTGGGGCAATCAGATCCCAGGAAAAGAGACGGGGGACAGCAAAAACGCGGCAGCAGGCCAGGGCACCCACTGCTCTGAACCACGGGCACGCGCAGGCAGCCCGTCGGCGGGAGCCAAATACCCAAGAGGCCAGACAGCCCCGGTGCCAGGTGGCCTGAGCTCCCAAATCCAGGAATCACCCTCAAAAACGTTCCCAAACCTCAAACACGTTCCCAAAGCTTCTCCTCTTTGCAACGCCCGAGATCCCCTGGGCTAAATCTACCAGGCTGTAAGTTTGTGACGCTTACGTTGGGCTCCCAGAAACGCGCTACGTGTTTTGTAGACCTTAGCAAAAACATCCCGGGCAGCAGGCGTTCAGCTCTGATCCCAGGACGCAGCTGACAGCGAGCGGTTCTGCCCAGGCACGAGTTCAGATGATTCAGCAGGCTCCGGGAACGCACGCGCTGGAACAGAACAAACCTTCGCTCCACCTCTCCTTCGAACGCGGAGCAGGGAAAGAAGAGTAACTCTGAGCTCGCTCCTGTCTCCTCACGGACAGCTCACTCCAGAGAGCATGAGAATAACTTCGTGTAACAAACTGGCTCAACACCCTCGGAGGCGTTCGGAGGAGAACCGGGTTTCCTTACTATTTTTGGCCACGTTCACACAGCGAGAGCCGGCCAGAGGAGCGGAGGCTTCCCTGCATTATCGACAGCGATGCGGCCAGCGACCACGCGCGGTGCTGGCAGGACAGCCCCGCCGAGGGACAGCCCCTTGCAGCGCTCCTGTCCCTTTGGATCCCTGCCTCAGCCCCTAGAAAAGAAAACACTGCAGCAAAGCATCAGCACCGCTCCTGACACCCTCACGTCCCGGGCACCATCGCAGGGCCGCAGAAGGAGAAGCAGAGACGTGAAGCGGGACCACGGCCACCGCTTCCCGACAGCCAGCTCCAACCCCGAGCTCGTGCTCACCGACAGCCCTTTTCCAGCCCCCCCCCCCCCGAAGTCCCACAGCGCGTCGCCCACCCCACGGACACGAGAACCCGTGGATTTATGGCATGGGGGTCGCTGACCGCCAGCCCCCACCGGTTTCCGTGGTCCAACAGCTCTGGTAGCATCCACGTAATTAATGTAGAGGTAGAAGGCAGACGTGGGGAATTCCAGAAATATTTCAGATTTGCATTAAGATGATATTTGGACGTAATAAAGTTCTAAAGATCAGACAGGACAGAGTTAAGCTTCGGTTTCCATCCCTGAGGTGACTGCAGCAAACCTGGGTTGTTTTGAGGCCATCTCACCCGTCCCTTCCTCAGCACGAAGGAACCTTGCCTAACGAGACTTTCATTAGCAGCTGCGTGTTTCACAGCAAAGCTTGTCTTAATGATCACCAACACCATACAAATCAAAATCCCTACCAGCTCAGGCGGCAGAGCTCGCCTGCCCTTTGGCACCACCGGCACCATGCCCTGCCCCACGCCACGTCTCTGCTCGGGGTTTGAACTCGCACGTTCCGTGTCCTGTGTGCAGAGTTCCAGCTCCCAGACCAGGAGAAACCAAAGAACGCTTCAGGAGGGTTGGTTAGCTGCTGGTTAGCACGAGCGTTATCTGCCTGATGCCATCCGCAAGCCTCAGAGGCGTGCTCTGGCACGACCCAGCACCACGAGAAACACGAACGTTTCTGGCTTTCACCCTGACACCTCTTCCCAGCCAGGATTTCCTAAAAAAAAACCAGCCCCAAAGGCCACGCTTCGAGGCGTGGGGGGGATCCGCAGCACCCCAGCACGCTCCTGACCCAAACGGCCGCAGGTTCACAGCTCCCAGCTCAGGCTGGGAGGACCCAGCATTTTCGGGCGCTGCGATTGCAGCACAGAGCATTTCAAGAAGTCCTCCCGAAACCAAGACCCATCTCGAGTCAGTTCAGTTCGGGAGCCTTGGGCTCAGCGAACAGCATCCAAAACTCGTCTGTTTTGGGGAAGATGTGTTTCACAACCTCCTTGACCGAAAGGGATCACACTGGCATCGACAGCTACGCTCGAAACCCTGCTTTGAGAAAGTAATCTCCGAGGCACTCTGCCAAGGCGAGTGTATTTCGGAGCGTAAGATCAAAAAAAAAGGAAAATAGCTCTTCTGCAGAATAATCCCATTCATACTCACAACGGAAATCGCTTCTGCTGGTCCAGACTTTCCCACGCTCTCAGAAATCATCGCACCAGTGACACGTAGCACACCTCTGAGGAGCGACACCTCTAGAAAAGCAGAGGCAGCTCCGCAACGCCCTGCGTGAAAGCAGCTCCGCAGCCCGGCAGCCCGGGGCGATGGGCACAAAGCACAAATAAACCAACAGCTCGGGAACTGCACGGCCAGGGCGAGCCGGGCGGGGGTCTGGCAGCAGAGAACCCCTCAGCCATAAGCACCGGGACATCGTCGCGCTCGATGAAAAATTGTTTGTGGGTCAGGTCCCGCTGCCCGGAGGGCTCCGTGAGCCTGCTGGCACGCCGGCCCCTCCGTCTCCAAGACCATTTGCAGATTTCCAGTTCGTAATTCAAGAGCCTCAGATAAATCACTCCCCTAAAGACACGACGTACCGTACGCAAGTACGGATTTGTCAGCAGGCAAGGCTCTGGAGAGAAAGAGCCCATTAAGCAAGCAGTTCTGTACAACAACGCCTCCCCATCGGCACGGCTGGCTCCTTACAAACCCTCCCCACGCCCCGCGGGGTTCCTCGGAAGCCCCTGTCCCGGCGAAAATGAATCCGCCCCTTGGCGGGGTCGGCCCCGGCCCCGTCGGAAGCCGGGCGCGGCGTTGGGGCGCAGGGCGACCGCCCCGAGGAACGTCAGCACCCCCGTGGGCAGGAGCTGAGCCCTCCGGGCCACGTCCTCCGAAACGATTTGAGCTCTGCAAACGCAGCCGCGGAGTTTGGGCTGGCAGGGCAGTTACGGAGCAAGCGATGTTATCGGCGCTGCTGTCAGATCGCGCGGCCGGATAAGCAGGTGAAGCTTTACCTAAGCGCAGCCTCTCGTCTCCCGCCACCTCCCCACTCTCGAAGCAGCAATTCCAGCTGTAAAATCAGCGAGCTCATCAAACCTTAGGGTGTCACACTCTGAAAGCAGCAGGAACGGGATTAGGTAACAATTCTTAGCAGACTCCGAAGCAAAATCCTTACGGATCCTGTTCAGAAACCGAACAGGAATAGGTCTCAGAACTCAGATTTAAAAGGAAAGTTTAAGCTCGCGGACAAAAGTGAGACTTGCTGAAAGCCAGCCCCTCTCCGAGGGCTCTTCCCTACCCCCAATTTTTTAAAACACAAGCGGAGCGAGCGTTTTGGAAGCCGCCGGCACGCGGAAGGGAAGGGTTACCTCTCCGCAGCAGCTGTCCCTGTCCGCCCGCCGGTGCGAGCCCCTGGTCCGTTACCATGTCAGCACGGAGAGCTGAGCAGCGAAGCAATCTGCAAGAGAACACAACACCAAGTTCCCCGGCTGCGCTGAAGGCCAGATATTTATGCCGCCGGGAGAACTGGGACAGATCCAGCGCCGTCTCTTGGAATTTAAACACACGCTCCCTCTGCCGCACGCTGCAACCATCTGCTGGGGCGAGTCCCTGGCGCTGCGGGGAGGCAGCGGGAGCAAAGCCCCCGGCGTGCCGGCAGGGACAGCCGGGAGCCCTCCTCGGGCTTCAGGAGACCCGCACGGGGACGCTGCCACCTCGACAGGTCGATTTTCCCCACCGTGCGCGAGCGAAGCCGACGCTAGCGCACGGATCCGATCGGAAAAGGCTGGCGTGGCCACGAGGCCGTTTGTTTACTCGACTCGCTTAATCCCTCTCTAGGAGGCTGCGTGCGAGTTCCTGCAGTTTTCGTGAGCCTCTCCCTCTCTCGGCTTGTAGAAACCCAAGGATCTGGCCGAGTTCAGCCCTCCTGCTTTGGCCGGTACGGTTGCGAATAGCGCCGCAGCGATTTCAGACAGGAGAGCAGCGAGAGGAGACCACCGCTGGAAAAAAAAAACAAACCCCAGGGCTTACGAGAGCGAACGGGAGGACTTGCAGAAAATATGCTCTATTTTTAGACACAGTCATGCAGACTAACTGGACTAACGCACTCAACGCCGGCGCTGTGAACATGATGCTACTTGAACCCGCGTACCCTCCCTGCCGTGACACAGGGCTCGCCGCTCCTCCCACCCCGCTGGAAAAGCCCCGGTTCCTCTCGCTGCCTCTTCCAGGGCACGAGGACCCACGAGGCCGCCGAGCCCACGGCACCGGCCTGCGAGGCCGGGCGAGGCGGCGATTCCAGGGCAGGCACCGAATCCCACCTCGTGCTGCGCACCCCAGGTGCAACGGGCACCGGGAGCTTCATCTACACCCGGGGACGGCAGGAAGAAAGGAAGCGAATCCTCTGCCCTCCAAAGCCCTGTGCTCCTGGGGAGGCTCCTGGGGAGGCTCCTGGGGAGGCTCCTGGGGAGG
>NC_048918.1:1502917-1504699 GCF_011077185.1 Oxyura jamaicensis | reverse complement strand
TCCTGGGGAGGCTCCTGGGGAGGCTCCTGGGGAGGCTCCTGGGGAGGGCATGAACAGCATTTCCTACGTGGCCGAGCAGCCCCAGGCTCCTCCAGGGGATGGCACGAGTGTGAGAGCCAGTTAAAGCATCAGTCACATCAGGACCTCTCTTCCTGGCAGCAATAGAAATACAGAAAATAAAAATATATATATATAAAAAAAAAACCTGGAAGGAAGCAACTGTCCCCGTTCTGCAGGGAAGGGGCAGAGCCGCAGCGTCACCGCGTGCCCACATGAAGGAGCGGAGGTTTTTTCCCCAGACGCCCAAGACAAGGCTTTTTGTTCCCCTTCCCGATGAGGAGAGGTAATAAAGTCAACACATCCCCACCAGGAGGCTTTCTTCACCTCCACCAGCAATAAAACCCGTCCCTGACTCGGTAAGACAAAGCTGACGGTGTCAACGAGCGCATGAATCACGCACCGGGATGGCAGGAATCACACCCCGAGCTCGCTCCCGGCAGAGCTGAGAAGTCAAAGCGAGCGTCGGGCTCCCCTCGCCCTGCTCGCAGGTAACCGCCGGGGCACGTGGGCACCGCTCGCCCCAGCCCGGCAGGGAGCTGCCCGCACGTGTCCGTCCCCCCCGGGAGTCCCGGGGAGCTCACGCGGCCGGTGGTGGGCTGGGAAAGGGATTCCCTGCAGAAGGCAGCGAGGGAAGTCGCGGAAAAGAGAGCGGGAGGAGGGAGAGGGGGTCACAAACCAGGAGGGGGGCGCGGGATGACTTGGGGGGGGGGGGGAGCGCAGTCGTGCCCTCGGTCCTGCTGCATCGGGCACGGCTGGTGCCGCCGTGACCCCGCGTGTCTGCAAAGCTCCTGGATCTTCATGGGGGGCTCCAAGTGAAGCCCCAGCCCCTGCCCGGGGGGGCTCCAAAGCCCCAATCCCTGCCTGGGGGGCTCCAAGTGAAGCCCCAGCCCCTGCCCCGGGGGGCTCCAAAGCCCCCATCCCTGCCTGGGGGGCTCCAAGTGAAGCCCCAGCCCCTGCCCGGGGGGCTCCAAAGCCTCAGTCCCTGCCCGGGGGGGCTCCAAGTAAAGCCCCAGCCCCTGCCCGGGGGGCTCCAAAGCCCCAATCCCTGCCCGGGGGGCTCCAAGTGAAGCCCCAGCCCCTGCCCGGGGGGCTCCAAGTGAAGCCCCTGTCCCTGCCTGTGGGGCTCCAAAGCCCCAGCCCTACCCGGGGGGCTCCAAAGCCTCAGCCCCTGCCCAGGGGGCTCCAAAGCCCCAGCCCCTGCCCCGGGGGGCTCCCCAGCCGCCAGGGGCTCCACACACCGACTCCTTCCCCTCCGGGTGACACCCGCTGGCAGGCACAAGGCTTCCCGGCACAGATGGAGAAGGGAAGGGTGGCCGAGGCCGGCCGGAGGAGGTGAGTTACCCGGGGGAGGCTGCCCAAAGTTACTCGACACCCACCAGATGCTCCGGGGACGCCACGGAGGGCTGGCGTCCCCCTGTCCCCAGCCGAGCTGCGTCCTCAGCCACCTCCGCGCCTCGATTTCCCATCCAGGGGACACTAAAACACACCCACCTCGTAAATACCGCGCCAAAAAGGGGAGGCGAGAGCAGCTCAGAGCCACGCCGGGATCCTCGTGGTTTGGAACAACAGAGCTCCGGGGGGGGGGGGGGCCACACGGCAGGGGGGGAAAAAACGCAGCAGGTCGGGAGAGCAAAACAAAGGAGGGAAGCAGGAGGTGAAGTTAACCCGGGGCTCGTTCCGAGGTCCTGCCACCTACTGCTGCACGCTGCGTTACCTTTCACC